>NC_056730.1:704139495-704369495 GCF_019279795.1 Protopterus annectens | reverse complement strand
CACCCTTATTACATGAAGAAAAATGTTTTAAGGGGCCAGTTCATCAGACTTTCCAGACTAGTCAGTGATGACACGCTTTTTTTTACATGAAATGCAACTGTTGAGCCAACTTTTCCTGCAGAAACACTACCCTGCAAGTCTCATTCATTCTGTTGCCTCTGAAGTTTACAGAGACAGATACACTAAATTCAAACCTATTATTAGGTTTGGATTTAACCAGAGACAGAACAATGCTACAGTGGGGCAAGACATAAGATTAAGTTTCCCTATACCAATCTCTAGGGACATGTGGGGCATACAGGCAGTCATTTCACAAAACTGAATAACAAGCTAAAAGACGGCACACCACCGTCTAAGCTATGTTTATAAAAAGCAGCGAGATGACCACGGCTCGAACACGGCTGAGCATTTATTAACAATACATCAATAAAAACGAATCCACAGTACGATACAGTTAAGTGCTTTCGTCTGCATAAACAGACTTCCTCAGAATAATAACCACAGTTTAAATTCTTCCTTTTCAAAACTCTTTGGTGCCAATAATACATCCTGATATTTAAAGTGCTAGTGCATATATTCAAATCACCTCCTCTTGTTGTATTTGCTGTGATAATTAAAACCAATATGTTGACATCAAATTGCATTACTTTACTCTGATTTAAAAAATATATAAAAAATTTAAAAAACTCATATATAAATAACAAACATTATCTTTACGATTCTTTGAAAACACCATTAAATATATATATACATAGGTACTAATTCTGTTACTATAAAAATATCTATGTTAAATAACCTAAACAATGCATCATAGTAACTTTAAAACTATTAATACATTGTTACACAATGTCACTTGTATTTATTTAATGTTATAAACTAATATTTTCATTTCTTTATTGCAACAACAGAAAGGGTTTAATAAATATATAATCATTGATACCAGGTTCCCTGGTTGCATCTGTACTTATCTGCCATACACGTTCTCTTTTACTTAGCATGGCTTTATAATTACCCCCCACGGGTAGTAATATTAACCTGATCTGTTAGAGCAAACCTAAAGCTACGTTTCTCACCCTGTTTACTAATATGTCTATAAAGTGCATTCTTTATATCTTTAACCTTTATTTTATACAAATGCTCATATATGACTTTTCTAAATTGTCTTTCAGTCTTGCCTATGTAAAAGGCAGAGCAGGATATGCATTTTGCCTGGTAAATAATATTACTGCTGTTGCAATTTCCTTTTCTAAATTTTATGTAGGTCTTGTTTATATCATCCAGTCTACACCCTTCTGTTTCATTTATAATTGAACACTGATTACATGACCCACACCTACTAGTGGCTTTATTTGTCTTGCATCCTTCGGTGTCCAATGTGCCTTGTCATAATAACCTCTTAATATTCATACCCATCTTATGCACAAAACCTGTTTTTTCACCCACTACTTCTTTCACCTCTACGTCTGTTATTAAGGTGTTCCAATGTTTTGCAATAATATTTTTAATTTCATTCACGTAGGGTGAATACATTAAGGTGCATCCTCTATTTAATGGTAACTTATCACTATTTCCATCCCTTCCTTTGATATCATTCAACTCAATACCCAGTATGGGTGGATACGTTTTACTCCATTCATTTATGACATACCTTGAAACATCATTCAGCATCCATCCTGGATATCCCCTATTAGCAAACATAGAGGTGATAAATTTAATTTCTTTTTCCATAACCTCAAATTTTGAAGACATTCGAGCCGCCCTTATGCATTGTCCTTTAAAAATAATTTTTAACATATGCCTAGGGTGGTTACTTGAGTATTCCAAATACCCATTAGAAAACGTTTCCTTCCTATATATTTCAGATTGGAATCCGGTATTGGTATACCTTATGTATGTATCTAAATATGATATGCCTTCTGTACTGATGATATGGGTAAATTTAAAAAATTCACTCTTCTGATTTAAATAATCAATAAAATATTTTAAGATTTCCACTGGTCCATTCCATAATACAAACATGTCATCCAAGAATCTTGTATAATATGATATATGTTTGAAATACTCACTACTAAATAGATGTTTATTTTCCCATTCCACCATAACTATATTAGCAAATATGGGAGCACATGAGGCCCCCATAGCCACACCTCTGGTTTGTTTAAAGTATTCCCCCTTCAAAATAAAGTTGTTGTCCAATACTATGCCCATCATATCGGTAATAAGATTAATACGATCCCAGCTCATATTGGAGTATTTTCTCAAACTACTACAAAAATCCTCCAGTCCCTGTTCTCTAGGGATACAAGAAAATAAATCAACAGCATCAATAGTGATGTATGTTAAGTTCTCTTTCCATATATCTGGTGTAAGATGGGCCAAAAACATCCATGAATCCTTGATAAGATGAGGTATATTAGTATAAATTGGTTTAATCCATCTTTCAATGACTACTCCAATTTGAAAGGTTTTTGATTTACTACCAGATATAATGGGACGAAACGGTAGTTGTATTATGTCCTTATGCACTTTGTGAATACCTACAATCGTAGCTAGAATGGGAAAATCAACTTTCATAAACTTGTTTAATTCTTCTGTTATTCTGTAATCTATCAAATACCCATCCAAGGCTAAATCAATTTTTGTATAACACATTAATTTCATTTATCGACATTATTTCATAATTCCCTGATTCCATTAGAATATTTTGCATCTCATTGATATAATCAGTAGTATTGTACAAAACAATCCCCCCTCCCTTGTCTGCTTTCATTACTCTAATGTTCTTATTCTTAGTTAATTCCTCCAGACATTTTCTCTCCTTTATATTTAGGTTATCTTTTGTCTGATGTTTGTTTATCATTTTGTTATACCAATATATGTCAAAACAAACTATTTCTTCAAAATTAGTCACTTTCTTGTGATTTGGGGGAATGTAAGTACTTTTTTTCTTACACATGCTATATTCATTAGTAACAGAATCCTTCCTTTTATCGTTACTAGTGAATGACATAGCCAGATTTAACCTCCTACAATACAGTTAAATCTCTGTGATAGTATCAACTAAACTGAAATCTACTGTAGGTATGAACTTCATACTTTTAGTAAATAGAGAACCATGTTCTTCCCTAATGATGGTATTGGTGTAGTTGTACACCTTCAAATCATTAAAATGATAGACTATTTTTTCCTTTTCGTCTCCTTCAGTAAACAAATTCATTTATTTATTATTTATTTATTTTATTTTACATTTGTTAACCGGGAAATTCCGACTGGACCAGGTCCATTTTCAGCGGAGGCCCGGGGAGAAAAGCTCCAACATCAAGTTATACAAATACAGTACATCCAGCATAATACACAAAACAGGTTACATCATGTATGCTGATTATGATTAATTCATAAACTGTTTATCATTGGGGCCTGTTAATATATTGTCCTCAAATGTATTCACTTAATTAAATGCACTACTATTTTAAAACCGTCCCCCTTGAAAATTCATTTATACACCAGCTGTGAAATGGAATTACTATCAGGGAAATCGACAAAATCGATTTTAGAAAATAGTAGTGCAAATAAGTTCATGCTAGATATAGGTTAGTTAATGTTCGACCAGTTGACATTTATATTGCCTAGTAGTATTTCTTGTGGAGTTGTTAATGTATATCTAGTGCAGGTATCTTCCAGTATAGCTGTATTGTTGCCAGGAGGGCTATAAAGAATATATATTTGTTTATAATTGTTTAGTTTCAGGAGAGTAATTAGAAACTTTACTGAATTGAATTTTGGTACTGGTTTGTTGTACGGGGAAATGTGATTGTTGTGAAATATTAAAGCAGTACCACCACCTTTCCTCTTTGTTACAGTCATTGTGGATGATGATGTAGCCTGGAGGTATAATTTCTGAGTCGTTTAAGATGGGCTTAAGCCATGTTTCAGTTACAGTGAGAATATCAGGCTTATGTTTGGTAATCCAGACATGTAGTTTAGCAGTTTTATTTCTTATGCTTCAAAGTTTTTGGCAGCAAAAGTTGAATTAGCGGGTGTGGGGTTGACCATTGTAGGGTTATAGTAGCGTGTGGAAAAAAATCGTCTTGATCATTATGATAGGTGGGGGCCATAATCAAGGTGAATGTCTCCTCCTTGAAGAATTTTAATATATTGGGGAATTACTTGTACTTGGTTTTAGAGAATATTTTTACACTTAGTTTTGTTTTGGTTTGAGTTAAAATGGATTTTATCAGTCTATATCTGAAGTAAAGGTGAGGGGTGTCATTAAATAAGTTTGGTGCGATGTATCGAGAGAGTAGTATGGGACATATGAATAGATGGCAGGGACAGAGTTGAAGATACATTGAGAGCTATTAGAGAGTTATGGTAACATGAAAGATGGACAGCATCAGGAAAAGAATAGGGAATAAGCTGAGGAGTAACATTAAGTAAAGAGATATGTATGTTGTAGTTAGCAAGTAAGTAGGAATCAAGAAGGACAGACTGATATTTTAGTGGCAGTGGAGTCTGAAAATTCATAGAGGTTAGGTAGGAAAGAAGTATTTTCTATGAAGGAAGAGAGTTAGGTTGTCCTTGTATCTTTTCTGGAATGTAAGGAATAGGGTGCTTAAAAGGCTAGAGTATGAGAATGTAGGTATATAGGAAGAAGTGAAGGTTTATTTGGGAAAAGTAGAGCATACAATGTAGAACAGATAGGTGCTGTTAGAGAAGGATTGTGCGCCTGTCGTACAGTGACTATTGACATGAGTCCTAGTTAAAGTGTGTGCTTGCCTTTCGAACTCTGATCTTGGGTGACCATTGGGTGTAAGCTTATGTGCAGTGTTCATTGCTTTTTGTATGTGCTTTAGCAGTTGCTGAGAATAGACATTTGCATTTTGTAGGATTAGGAGGTCTTTGATGTTTGGGAAAGTTTCTTTCAAGTGTCTCCACATTACATCGTGTAGGGTGTGGGGTGAGAGGTATGTGTGGAGGATGGTAGTGTGTGTATTTTTGACAACCTTGTTTACAAGTGACATTTTTGCCTCCAAGAACGTTGTGTTATGTACATCTTTTCTATAGTGTGTTTGTTCCCTTAGGATTAAATGGTTGTCTGAAACATGAGACAATTACTACTTTGTCTCAGGATGTCCATATCTGCCAAGCTGCCACAGAGACATTTGGAAGTTGCATGTCCATGTCTGGACCTGTATTAGGGTGCTCTTTTATGGTTTAAGAACTGGGTTTTACAGAGAGTGCTAGCATATGGTATTAGTGCTGTTCAACGTGTAAAGTAGCTGCTGTAAGCCTAACTCATTGCAGAGCTTCACTGTGTTTCAGGTTACAGTCCTAATAATTGTTTTCTAAGTAAATTTTACCATCTAAGTATTTGGTTCTGTAGTGGGCAGTGCCAGCCGTTGTTGCTCGGTGAGCAACTCTGTGTAAACGCTCCTAATTTATAGCAAACAGAAAAAGCTGAAAACTGACTCGCAGTTCGAACTTTCCAGGATTCCTTCCCTACTTAGACCAGACAAACACCTTCTGCCTCAAGGTGGATGATCCTGGCCTTCCTAATGTACAAGGGTAGTAAAAGAGTATCTCAAATGCAGTTCAACAACAACCAACCAAGTCTCTGGCTTACAGTTTTCTTATGCATTTCCCAACTCAGACCAGGCCACCAGTTACTGCCACTGGAGTGACTACCCCAGTCTTGTAAATGTAAAAACACAAAAAAGGTTACTTGAGAGTGCACTGCTACCACAAAACAACTTAAGCTACTTAGACAAGGCAATTTCAAGTGTAAGGGGCCTTTAAAATAAAATGCAAAATCAAGAAGTTTGGTGGTGGTGCTGCAGTGCCGTTGTCGCCTCACAGCAAGACGTCCCATTCGGTTCTCAGCTAGAGCGTCTTCTGTGTGGAGGCATGCGTGAATGGGCGTGCCTTCGTTGAAGGTTGTGCGTCAGGGCTGGTAACTCGGCACGTAAAAATCCACTACCAAACATTAGCGGACCGGAGTTCTGCTGTGGCGACCCCTAACCGGGATAAGCCGAAAGACACAACAAAGCAGTAGCACAGAACTGAAGTCCAGTATAATAAAGTAATTCTCTTCTCTGCCAAGGATGGAGCAGGATTAATTCAGGACCTATAAAGGTGGTTTATTCAAGAGCAATATTGGTTCCTGTGTGGGCACTCAGTATTATGGATCTGTGGAAAACAGTTAAATAGCTTACACAACAGTTGATAGCAGTGAAAAAATAATAGGTAGGGACTTTGGGAATCAGATTACCATAAGTGGTGGAGGTCAGAGAGAGACAGCCTTTTAAAACCACAGCATGAAAAGGGTCTGAGTGTTGGGGAAAGTTTTAAGCTGTACGAAGCCACAGGTCAGTGACTCCAGGTAGGTTAGAATTTCAGAAACTTCAGCTTAATGTCTTGGTGGGGAGTGGAGCAAGCACAAAGAACAGGGGGAACAGAAAGGCATTGCAGTGCAACTTTAAAGCAGAATATAAACAACTGTAAAAGTACTGAAGCACCAGTTTTGGAACAAAATTTATAATTCTATCACTGTTGTAATTATACTACCATCTAAGGCACCAGACTATGAAGATATTTATCAGTAACACTGTTTATATATAAAAAAGCAGTAATAAATGACTAAAAGATGCTCAGATCTTGTAGTAGTTCACAGTTCTCACACAACTGCAAGTGAACCTACAAGACTAAGACCCCAGACAAGATTCCAAATACAGCTAGATTGCTTTTACAGGTAATTCTACTTATGGAGGTAAAAGTGCAGTATAATGTATATACACAATCTTCCCACAACCACAGATGAAGCTATAAGACTAAAGTCCCAGAAAAAATGCAAACAGATACTACTTTTTACTTTTCTGCTTTTTCCTTGTTTTAGCTATAAAAAGTTATCACTAAGCAGGTCACACTATGTGCAACTTAAAATATTTAAGAAGTGGTAAAGTAAAAGTTGTTTGTCCTGTTTCCTTTTAGTTGAAAAGTTTGTTACTCAGTTCAGGTTTTCCATACTTCTCCAAGCTTTAATTTAAATTATTCCGTCTGCACATGATACAAAGCTGGTTTACATTTTAGTATGTGGTTTATATCCTTATTTTTTGTGTGAGTACTAATAAGAACAAAAATTGTTTTACTTAACAGTTGACTTCTTTTTTCCCTTTGTGATATAAAGTGGAGTATATTCTTAGTCTACCCTCAAGTTTAACAAGATCAACAAAATTCTAGTCTTTCTCTGCCACTTTTCTTGCAAAGCCAATTTTAACATATATGACTCTCATGCTTTATAGTATCGCATTTATTCACTAATATCAGTGTTGCTGGTTTTCTTCCTAATCATCTCCATCTCCCAAAACCAGACTCTGCTTCATGTCCAAGGTACTCCTAATTACTTTAATATTCAACTCCTGTCCTTTTCTTCCATCTCTGATGCATTTCCTTTGGAACACTGGAAAGGATTTACTTAAGTCCCTCTCTGAGCTTTGTCAGAAGATTGAGAAGCAGAGTTCCCATCTCCTTACTGGCTCACTTTTTGTTGGATAAACTTTTACTCTTTAACCTGTTTTGCCTCAAAAAATGTTTTTGATCCTCCAAGAAAAAAATATTTTGAAGCAGCTGGATACAGCAGCTTGAATCTCGCACCTGTCTTTTGACATTCCCTGATTTCTGAGATAAATTTTTTCTTTTCTCTCTAGCGTGTAGTGGGTCATCATTTTCCACAAACGTACTGCTGTTTCCAATTTCTAATACTTTTCCCTTCTGCCACAGTTTTATCACAATCAACTCTTTTTGATGTTTTGATTGCATCTTTACTAATGTAGGTCTTTGTTGCTTTCTCGTGGCCAGGTTTGGAGCATGCAATCAATAATTAAATCTTGTTATGCAAAATCAGTCCATTTATCTGTGCTTTCATAAAATTAATACAGTGTGCTCTTTCAGTTTCTTTGGTGCATCAGAATGTCTGTTTTTCTCTGCACGTCCTATATTCTAATTCTATTTTTTGAAACAGCTGCTCTTGAGAAGTGATCTCAGCCATCCTTTTGATTATAACTTCTGATTATTGCAGTTTTAGCAGTTCATTTGCATAGCTAGATGTGAGAGTGTTCAATCTCGCCGTTTGTTCTTACACACGGGTTCGGAGCTGATCCTCGGCTCTGAGTCGGCCGCATAGCAAAGCTCTGCATCTTAGAGAAGCTCGAGACCAGGCTATATCCCACAGTCCTCCCTGCCATTACTCAGATCTAGTTTGCCGCTGCAACGGATCACATCGACGAGAGCTCGGACCAGAGAGAATTTTGTTATATTCAGATAAGATTCTTATCTTTTTTGTTTAAAAAGTTCTTATAGTTCTTAAAAAGTTAGTGTTTGATTAGGCTTTGGACAAATCGGACCAGGCTTCTAAGTCCTCGAAGGGGTCGAAGATGTCGGAGCCCATGTCATCGGCTCTGAGTTCATCTTCGAAGGTTCGTTCGCTGGTTCCACAGACTTCGGGGCCGAGCGTCGAACGTTTGTCTTTCACTGAGCCCCAGGTCTTGGAACCGGTGTCGGAGCTACCGCCACCGTCCATTCTTCGGTCGGTGCCATCTTCGGCCCCTTCGACCCGATCTTCCAGACCGTTATCCGATACAGATGTGGATCGTGTTGTGCAGAAACTTATGGAGAACACGGCCCTTTCCAAGTTGATTGCAGTTTCCTCCCAATTGGTGTCGAAACTAGAAGGCCTCCCTTTATCTCCAACAGGTCCTCCTTCGAGACCCATCCAGTCTTCGGAGCCGGGAGAGGATGAGCCGATGATAGTGGAGCCCTCGGTGCCAAAATCGTCCATTGCACGATCGACACGATTGACTTCGACTCCTTCGGAACCTGTAGGTGAGTCGCGGAGCCGACGCTCTCTCCTCGGTTCCGGGACCGAAAGTCGTACCGACCTTTCGGTGCTGACTCTCCCTCTCGGGGCCTCGGCGCAGATTGGCTCGGTTCCGTCCTCGGGGTCGAGGCCCACGGCCCCCGTGTCTGGGATGCTTCCATGTTCTTTGGAACCGGAGGAGTCCTCGGCCCGGGGTTCAGGGGTTTTTGACCTTATGAGGAAGGTTTTGTCTGCACAGACAACCACTTCATTGGAGGCGTCTTCTCCCTCCCCTAAGAGGCCGCTCTCTGTTTCTGCCCCCACGACCCATCCAAAGCATAGAGCACCATTGCCTCAGCCACCCCCAGAGGGTGCCCCCTGTTCCTCGGAGGCCTCACCAGAAGCCCCCCTCCGATGAGGTTCCGAGGAAAAGACTGTGCATGAAGAGGCACTTGGATTCCCCGCAGGAATCTCTAACATCTGACACTGACTTGGATGAGGCAGAGGGGTCCCCAAAATCCCCCTCTGAGGATGTCTCATTTGCGGACATCTTGGAGATCTTAAAACAGAGGGGTGATTGGCAGTCCCTAGCCCCCACTGAGGACGAGTCGGTGTTGCTGAAGGCTTTTGGTGCTCAACCTTCTACCTCCTGGGTTACTCCGCCCTTCGATGAGTTAATGGATTTAATTGCTCGAAGGGCGTGGGAGACACCGGACACAATGGAACCGGTCCCTCGAAAACCGAGCAAATTTATCACTGCCCCCCAGGACAAGGTTTATCTCACCAAGGGAGTCCCGGTCGACGCTATGGTGGTGGCGGCAGCCACTAAAAAGGAGATGTCTGAGTCTTCCTCTTCTGTTCATCCTCTTAATAAGGATTCTAGGACTATGGACAGATATGGGAAGCGCGTTTTTAGTTCAGCGACTTTTTCCATGCGTTCGCTAAACATTTTACACGTCTGCAGAGGGATCTCATCAAGGAGCTGGGAGATGCCCTCCAGGGTAACACAGGTGCTGCTGTTTCAGATAAGGTAACAGCACAGCTTAACACCCTTACCTCCATAGTGAACTCATCCATGAGGCTCATCTCGTATGCGGCTGAAGGATCGTGTAGAGCTGCAGCTTCAGCGACTGCCCTATGAAGACAATCCTGGATGCGGCTGTGCTCATTTGCGGAAGACTTCAAGTCTTCCTTCGCCAACGCCCCCTTTGATGGTGCCGCTCTCTTTGGGCCCAAAGTGAAGGAGACACTAACTCGGTGTGAGCAAGAAGGAAAGACTCTGTCTGCTGTCGGAGTCTGTTTTTCCGCCCCAACTAGACCGTACCCCAAAGGGCAACGAGGCGGAAAAATGTGGTTCCGTAAAACTCTGGGATCTTTCCAGGCCACACAGAGTAATCCCCCTCCCAGAGGCAGGGGGGGGGGTAGAAATGGAAGACGTCGCCCCGGCGGCAGAGGGGGTCCGCAGAACCAAGGCGACAGGGATCCTGTCCCTGGTAAGCCTTTCCAGCACTCCTGAACGGGGGCCCGACTGTCCTGCTCTGGAGGCAGTCGGGGGTCGCTTGGCTTTATACCCACAGGCCTGGCTAACTCTCACCTCGGACTCTTGGGTAAAAAGCATTGTAACCAGAGGATACAAAATCCCCTTCATATCAACTCCACCCCAACAAAGAAGGTTTCCAGATGTGCCACCCCATCTGCGAGGCCCAGCAGCAATAGAAATTTCAAAGCTGCTCGGAAAAAGAGTCATCCAGCTAGTCCCGGCGGACCAAAGAGGATCCGGAACTTACTCAAGGTTCTTTTTAGTTCCAAAAAAGACAGGGGACTGGAGACAGATTTTGGATCTCAGCAATCTCAACACCTTTGTGAAGAAGGAAAAGTTCCGGATGGTCACGCTTCAATCGATCCTTCCATTTTTACAGAAGGACGACTGGATGTGCTCGATAGATCTCAAGGACGCAAATTACCACATCAAAATGGCCAGACCGTCCAGAGATCACCTGCGCTTCCGGCTGGGAGCCAGTCACTTTCAATTTCGAGCCCTGCCCTTTGGGCTCACCTCAGCCCCCAGGGTATTCACCAAATGCATAGCAGAGGTAGCGTCTCACTTGAGATGTCTATGATTCCAGGTGTTTCCCTATCTTTATGACTGGCTCCTCACCGCCACCACCGAGCGTCACCTCATACAAGCCGGAGACTACACAGTCAACCTTTGTTCCCACCTAGGGATTTTCATAAACTTCGAAAAATCTGCCTTACTGCCCTCACAGCATGTTTCATTCATCGGAGCAGACCTAGATACACGTTTAACACTGGTAAAGCTCCCTCCAATAAGGGCTTCATCCCTCAAGGAACAGGTTCTTCTTCTACTGCAAAGCAGGAAAGCCCCGGCCAAACTAGTGTTGAAGGTTTTGGGACTCATGGCAGCATCCCTGATTGCAGTCCCTATGGGGAGATTGCACATGAGACTCCTCCAATGGCTGCTGTTCACGCAGTGGTCGTTCCAGCAGTTACCCCCTACCGCATGAGATTCTGATAACAGATTCTTGCAAACGAGACCTCTCATGGTGGGTGTACAGTCAGGATCTCACTATGGGTCATCCATTTGTTCTACCCAATCCGACGGCCACGATAACCACGGATGCTTCTCTGATAGGGTGGGGGGGACTATTTCAGGGAAGAACAGTCCAAGGGGAATGGTCCAACATGGAGTACAACCTGCACATAAATGTTCTGGAAATGAGGGCGGTGTTCCTGTCGTTGCAACACTTTCAAACCCTCCTACCTCTAGGAACAGTAGCAGTTCAGACAGACAACATGTCTGTAGTCTGGTACATAAACAAACGGGGGAACCAGATCTTACCCATTATGCAGAGAGGCCATAAGAATTTGGCAACGGGCAGAGTCCACGGGTCGCTTTCTGATAGCAACGCACATCCCGGGATTATCCAACGTCATTGCGGACAGGTTGAGCAGAGCCATCCTGTTACCTCACGAGTGGTCCCTCAAGCTACAGGTGGCGGAAAGAATTTTCCGCAGATGGGGCCAGCCTTGCTGCGATCTATTTGCTTCCCCGATGAATACCAAATGCAGAAGCTATTTTGCCCGTCTACCCCCTCCAGGGGATGTCCCCAGGGACGCACTGATACACGATTGGCCCCCGGGTCTCCTAT
The DNA here is from genome assembly GCF_019279795.1 of Protopterus annectens. Taxonomy (NCBI): domain Eukaryota; kingdom Metazoa; phylum Chordata; order Ceratodontiformes; family Protopteridae; genus Protopterus; species Protopterus annectens. Next base: position 704,357,474 of record NC_056730.1, on the reverse strand, counting down.
ATGCATTTCCACCTACCCCCTTGATTCCCAAATTTCTTCAGAAAGCCAGGAACCTGGAATGGACAATTATACTCATAGCCCCATTCTGGCCTCGACAGATATGGTTCCCCTTTCTTTGAGCCCATCAAACAGAGGAACTGTGGATCCTGGACCCAGTACCAGATCTACTGACCCATTCGTCGGGAGTTCCTCACCCGTCTCTTCTATCCCTCAAACTAGCAGCTTGGCTGCTCCACTTTCCTGCCTAGCCAGGTCTGATCTACTTTCTCCGGCAGTTCAACGCATTCTGGTTGCCTCTCATAAGGCTTCCACTACAAAACTCTACAGGAGTAAATGGAAACGCTTTGTATACTGGGCATCTAGCCAACACTTGGACCACCTAGTAGCTCCTTTACATAAAGTTCTAGAATTTCTATCCATCCTTTTTCACAAAGGAGCCTCTACTTCCACACTAAGAGTACAGTTGGCCATATCCAACTACCATGTTGGTGAGGACGGTTCTCCTATTATGTCCCACAGGCTTTGTAAGGCTTTTATGAAAGGATCCTTCCATCTTCGACCGCCCGTCAGAGACCCTTTATTCCCATGGAATTTAAATTTATTATTGTCGCAACTAATGTTGCCACCCTTTGAACCAGCCTCATCTTGCCTTCTGAAGTTCTTGTCGTGGAAGACACTTTTTCTCGTAGCTGTTACTTCAGCTCGAAGAGTTTCAGAGCTGCAAGCACCATCAGTCAAGCCGCCTTACTTAATTTTCCACCCAGATAGTCTCCTTGCGAACAAATCCGTCTTTCCTTCCTAAGGTATGTTCTGTCACAAATATTAACCAGTCCATAGAACTCCCTACCTTTTTCAAACACCATACCAGCAAGTTGGAGTATATGCTGCACAAGTTGGATGTCCACAGACAGCTAAGATTTTATTTGGACAGGTCTAAAGATTACAGGAAAACAGATCATCTTTTTGTCGCGTTTGCAGACCATAAAAAAGGCATGGCAGTTACAAAACGTACACTATCTAAATGGCTTACTGATTGTATAGCCTTTGTATATTCTAAGTCGAATCAGGCCTTGCCTGCCAAACCTAAGGGCCATTCTACCAGATCCGTTTCCACTTCCTTGGCTCATGCAGCTCGTCTGCCTTTGGACACGATTTGTGCAGCAGCCAACTGGTCTAAACCACATACTTTCATCGCTCATTATAGGGTTGACAAAGCCTCCAAAGACAGGACATCTTTTGGTTCCACTGTGCTTAGGAACGATCTTCCATGAGTCACTCGGGGTGACTGAGCTAGGGACGCTACCCGTGTGTAAGAACAAACGGCGAGATTGAACACGCTCGCATAAAGAAGTTATGTTCTTACCATAACGTTCCATGTGGAGTGTTCATCTCGCCTTTGTTCTTACATTCCCTCCCTTCCCTCCCTCACTCGTTTGGAAGAACGAGTAGGACTAGAGTCTGGTCGAAATGCCTTAACCCCTTCCGGGTATATTGTTTCTTGCCTCATGGGGTATATTTCGCTACCCTTAGTTAATTTGTTAAGTGAGATAGTGTCTCTGAGTTTTGTGGCAGTGTGTAGCCTTAGCACCTGAGGTTTTTGGTTGGTCTGGTTTACTTGCAAACTAGATCTGAGTAATGGCAGGGAGGATTGTGGGATATAGCCTGGTCTCGAGCTTCTCTAAGATGCAGAGCTTTGCTATGCGGCCGACTCGGAGCCGAGGATCGGCTCCGAACCCGTGTGTAAGAACAAAGGCGAGATGAACACTCCACATGGAACGTTATGGTAAGAACATAACTTCTTTTTAAAGCTGCTTCTGTTTTTCCCAGCCTTTTGTTATTTGAGTTATGATATTTCTTCAGTGTTTCATGTATTTTAATCATCTATCGATACATTTGATTTATTTTTCCTCTGAACTACTGGAAGCCATCTCTTGTACTAAAGCTGAAGCTTGAGCAGCTTTTTTGCTGAACAGCTTTAAGATTCTTCCCAGCCAGTGCTTTCTCTTCAATTTTCTGGTTGATTTTCTTTTAGGTTCTCCAAAGTTATTATTTGCTGGCATCAAGACGTAGTATCAAGGAAATGAATTTTTCCCAAGCTGGCAATTTCACTGGCCCTTTTTCTCAATTTCTTTCACATTATGAGAGCAGAACTTAAGCTGTTGATCAGTGTAGAAGCATCTCAGATGACCCAGCACCCATTCAGAACTAGTGTTTCTCTGTTTCTACTTTTTGTGAGAGTTTCCATCTTACAGCATGCCTTACTTCTCAGTCAAGGTTCATTTGTCAGCCATTTCAGCATATCTGTTCATGGAATCTTATCTTTCAGTTGAATCTCATGTGAAAATGTTTTTGAAACAGGTACTGCAGATGAAGCCTCTTAGAGTACAGTTTGCTCCACCACTGGAACTTAATTTGGTATTTAACTCCCTCTTGGCCAGCTTATCGGGCTGACTTGATCTCTGACCTTTGAAAGAAGAGTATTTGAGTTGCAAGCTGGTGTTGAGAGTCAGATTTATCTTATATTACACAGAGAAAGGGTTTATTTAAGAACTACTTTTTCATTTATGCACATAGTGGTGTCCGAGTTTACCCTAACCCAAGTTATCCATCTCCCTGTCTTCTTTCCAGGACTTAATAATGAGGGGAAAAGAATATTCATTACCTGAATGAGTGAGAGGTTGGCATAATGGTTAAGTTGTTTGCCTTATAAACCAAAGGTGGAGGGTTTGATTCTCACATGGGGTAACCAGCTAGGCTTAAAATGGCGAGCAAAGGTAGTTAGCCTAGTACTAATCTATGAACCTTGGATGTCACCCGCACTATCTTGACACAACAAAAGCTTTTAGAACTTATCAGTTCATTTCTTGTAAAGGTAAGAAAAAGGAACAACACATGTTAAAGAAGACTATTTCCATATGGATGTCTCATGTTTTTAAATTTTGTTATACCTACCACAGCAGCATTTTTCCAGGCAGGGTCAAATCTCATTTTGCCAGTGCCTTGGCTTTATCTGTGTCTTTTTAGGAAGGGTAGGATTCTGGAAGTTTTCTAGAAGCAGCATCTTGGTCCTCTGTGTGCACACTTTCATAAGGCACTACAAACTAGATTCCTTCTTCAGGCCGAGGGCAGACTTTGCCTAGAACCATTCTTCAAGGGTTTCTGGACTCTCATTCTTCCTCCTTACAGCCACATCAAACTATGGTAATGTACCCATATAGTTTAAGCTGCCGTAGCAGTCATCCATTTGAAGAGCATGTTACAATTATGAAAGAAAATGCAGCATAACTGTAAATGTTTCTTTGATCACTACTGCATTATATTTTCCTAGCAGGGTCTTCTGAGGGATTTAGTCCCACTGTCCCTGTTGGCATGAAAGCTATGAAGGGTTTGGCACTTAAACCTGACTTTGTCAGCCAGGTGTATGGAAGGTGCCTTAAAGCTTTGGAAAACAGTTGGTTGTCCTATCTCTTGCATGATAGAAATCACATAGCTTAGGCTATTGCAGCCTGATCATTGGAGCATAGACCATTGTGGTAAGTTTAGTTACACAACTGTATTTTATGCTGTGTGTGCTCTTAAGTACACTTTATCTGTAATACTCAGCATTGCTATTAGCAACATGCATGTTGAAGCATTGGTTCCTTTTGAAATATCTGTTTTTATAAGCGTATTGTATTCTAGACATATATGTAGTTTAACTTCACTCCATTGCAGCAGTTAACTCTCATGGATTTTAGACTGAAAGTTACATCAGTGAACTGTGAGTCAGTCTGGTACAACCAGCAGATCTTTGATTCTTACATTTTCTCTGTACTGTGCAGATCTTTAAAAGTTATCCAATTACAGCTGTTCTTTAGTCACACAATTTAAAATAAGCAGTCATACTTAGTGGTTTTTTTCTAGTTACTGAATAGGGATTTAGAAAAAGTAGAATTTATTGTTCCACCATGTGAGCTTAACTTGTAATGACATCATCTTCATCTTAAACTTCATTTCACAGGCTCTCCCAGTATGTCCTATTCAAGCAACATGTGAAGCTGCATCAAAAGAAGAAAACAAAGAGAAGAACAGATATGTAAACATTTTGCCTTGTAAGTACTTCATGTTTGCTTGCAGAACAAGTTCTGGTGTGTGTCAGAATATGGATCTGAATCTATGATGGTCAGGAATAATATGTCAATGTAAAACAAAATTGCTAGTGATAACGGTGGCAGCATATTTAGTAGTTCCTAGAACATCTGCACTGTGTACATGCTTTGTCAGTATTTCTGTGATGTCCATCATTACATCACTGCTGTAGTAGTCTAAGCTACATGAGTCATATCCTGTCAGTTAGGACAACCAGCCAGCTTCCAAAGCTCTAGGGCACCTTCCAAGCATCTTAACTACTGTACAGCTTGAGGAGGTTGGTATAAAGTCAGTAGTTAGGCCACCAAACCTTTTGAAATTTCTTCCCATTGAAGTGCTGTCTTCCCTGTAGGCTCTGAGTGATTGACAGTCAGCTAGAGCTTCAATGCTTAGCAAATATGTACTCTTGGGGAATGTCTTTCATTTACCTTTTTTTTTTTTGTGAAAAAAGTTTAACATTTCTGTCAAAATTTAGTGCTTTGTGTTTGGTTTTGGTGGTTGTCACTTAAAAATTGTACCTCTAAACTAAACATTTTACTCAGGGAGGAAGACTAACTTACAATGGCTCTCCTACCCACTTGTCATACACTTTTTAGTAGAGACATGGATGAGGCTTCTGACTTTTCATTTCTTCCCTTCTCCAATCTGCAAAAAGAAAAACATGAACATGAGGCTTCAGTCTTGAAGCCAGCTTCCTCTTTCCCTTCAGCTTCCCATAATAGAGACTGCTGTGGCCATTTTGGGTACCTTGGACCACTCAGCATTTTCTCCTTTTCATTCTTGTGTTGCTCCTTGGGAAGTTACTAAAGGACTGACAGAGGCGCGCATCCTCTGTGGCTGATCGGCTGCCCTCTTAGAGTGATGGAGAACCACATTTTACAGGTATCATAGAAAGGAGTGGATGCTGTTTCACACAGCTGCTCTGATGAGCTTGAATTTCAGGGAAGGAACTGTTTAGTTTATTAGGCCATTTCTTTTTCAGGAGGGATGGGGTATTTGAGGTAAAGGAAACAAAGTTTTAGGCATTGTTCTCACCTTTGTCACAGGGCAGACAAAGATAATTGGCTGTATGTTTGAAAAAGATTAATTTCAAGTATTTCAGTTTTCACATTCTTAGTCTTCCCTAAATTTAAGAAGGTTTTCCTGTCTTTCAGACAGAAATTAGAATGCGTCTGTGTTTATAAAGTTTCACCTCCACAGAATGTTGATCACACTCTGTAGACAGTGTTTCTTCAGATTCCTCTCCTGTAGAATTATCATTTTCTGGTTCTATTGACAGAATGAAGGAGCTATTTCAGTGGCAGCAAAAAGAAATGTCAGAATCCCAGCAAAGATATGATTTCTTACAAGTGGATATTTCTCAACCAGCAGCTAGTCTTTCTACTTTGTCAGCATTAGAGGATGCTGCCTCTGCAGCCAGCCATCTGCCCCACAGGAATTTTTTAAATATTTATATAAAGTTCTTTGTACCCAGAATTGTTTTTTCAAACCCTAAATCAGACACTGTAGCAATTTCTCTGTCAGAACCATCTTATGCCAGTTATCTTTTGGCAGTTAAACCTGTTTCTTCTGACAAAGATGGAAGAAACTTTGATAAATTTGAGAAGAATGTTTGCACTTCTTCCAACTTAGCCTTCAGAATAGTAAACTTCAGGCTCACCTGTTCTTGCAGGCTTCCTTTGACAACATGAGAAAGTCAGGCTCACTCTGAAATGTTCGTGACTTCTGATGCTGTTTCTAGAGCAGCTGCCATTGGATCAGTGATGAAAAGATTTGCCTGGCTACATTCTCAGAATTTACCAGAGGATGTTAAAGATGAGCACTTGAATACCCTGCTGGATAGAGGTATTATTTGGCCCTTCCTCTGCTAAGGTCCTTAAAGCATCTGATGAAATTGAAATGTTTAATTCAGGGGGTTAAAACATTTGATGAAATTGGAATGTTAATTCAGGGGGTTATCCATAGTTTTCAGCCTTTCATGCCAAAGTATAATTGAAATGTTTACCCCTGCCCCTCTTGGCATTCCAGTAGAGCTTTCCCAAACTGTAGCTCTTCACCTTCCTCTGTGGTAACAGATAACTTCCATGACTTGGGTTCTGAGAGTCAATCAAAAACTCTGCAAGTGGTAAAAGTTGTCCCATTCTCCTTTTCAAAGGATTCTTCTTCATCCATCCAATTCATACCTCTCTGTTTCCTCCTATTGTAGATTAAATGCTATCTCATGGAGCTGTGGAATCTCTTCCCCTAGATTAAATACAGAAAGGGTTCTAGTCATAACTCTTTTTGGTGCCAAAGTGGGAACTTTGAGATCCGTCATAAATATTTCTTCTGTAAATCTTTACATCAAAATCCCAAAATTCAAATGTTCTCTCTACAGTCTGTTACCTAGACCTTTTTTTTTCTGTGTCTGGTTTCCATTTTTAGCCAGCACCTCCAGGAGTGTTCACAAAGTGCCTGAATCCTGTAATAGTCCATTGCATTCACATTTTTCATTTTTAGACAGTTGCTTTATTTAAGCAGATTCTTTTGCAAGTTGTCAAGATTATCTAGCTTGGGTAAAAAAAAACTTCAGGTGAACATAGATAAATCTTCTCATTCCATGTCGAAAGATGTTTTTTCTGGGATGTCTCATAGACAACATCCCTCATGAAGGACTTTCTACCTTAGAACAAAGTAAAGTGTTACAAAGAACAGTTCCTGACCTTTTTCAGTCAGATTTTGGCATCTGCTAGAGAACATATTGGGATCTTAAGATGTTAAGTTGTCAATCTCGCCTTCATTCTTGCTGGATGGGTTCGGAGCCGATCCTCAGCTCCGACTCGGCACTTGCTAAGCTCGAGAGCTAATTTTACCAGCTCAAGGCAACCCTATATCCCATGATGCAAGGCGGAGACTACCCAGATCTCGTTTGCCGCTTCGCTAACGAGGTGCCTCTTTTACCAGCTCTAGGTAAGTTTTTCTTATAATAAGACTTTTAGTCTCATCCCTTTTATTTTTCTTAACCTTAGTAGTTTTGTGAACGTTTATTATAACCCTATTCCCGTTAGTGTTCCCTTTTTTTCGGGTTATTTATCCCCTTCCCATAGGTTAGGCCTTAGGCCTTTCCCTTTCCTAAATTTTCCTGTCAGGGATTTTTGTGTCTGTTTGAGTGTTGTATCCCTGTTAAGTTTAGATTTTTGGATTGGGTGTTATTTGTGTGTGTGTGTCCGTGTTTTTTTCCTGTCAACTTGTGTTTCCTCGACACAGCTATGTCGAAGGACACAAAGGTCTCAGGCTTCAAGAAGTGTGACTCGTGCCGTCAGAAGATGTCTCTGACAGACGGTCACACTTGTGTTTACTGCCTGGGACCTCTGCACCTGCAGGACTCTTGTGCTATCTGTCATGCCTTCAGCCCAAGAGTCCTGCAGGAGCACAGAAATAAGTTAATTTTGAGGGGCTTATTAAAGCCTGAGAGCTCCCTGACTAAGTCGGCTCAGGGGAAGCCCTCGAAACCTGTTAAGCCTTCGGCTGCAAGTCCCAAGCCGTCGGCTACTGGTTCAACTTCTTTAGTGTCGAGATCGGCTACAGTCGGAGCCGATCCTTCCATTCTAGAAGTCACAGTATCGGCTCCATCCGGCGCCGATACTGCCAGATCTGGACACTCAGTGTCGGCTCCGGCTGGAGCCGACGTATCCTCGGCTCCTTCGGCTCCACCTATCTCTAAAAAGAGATCTCGATCCCCCTCATTGGAATCGTTACGTTCGGCACCGAGATCACCCTTGCTCTCGGAGCGGAGCCATTGGAGCCGTTCTTCTCGGTCGTCCAGGCTGTCTGATCACGACCTCGAGAGAGTGGTGAGTAGACTATTAAAGTCTCAGGCATTGGCCCAAATGCTCCATAGCCCGTCTCAACAGACGGTAGCTATTTCACATCCACCTAACATTCCTCCTTCGACTCTCTTACAGAGCTTGGAGCAGGAGCTCCTCGGAGCTGTGACTGTTGTAGCTTCGGAGCCGATACCACCCCTTTCGGCTCCGTCGTCCTCTGCTCCAATTTCCTCCTTGAGGCCTTCATTGGAGGGATCTGGGCGTCTGGTCTCTCTCGTCAGCTACGAGGGGGCGAGTGGCATCGGACCCTTGTCTGACCCCGTTCTCCCTCTCGGGGCTTCGGCGTTGGTGAGCTCGGCCCCGACATCTGCCTCGGAGCCTTCCCTCTCAGTGAGGCCTGGAGTTCCTATCTCTTCGGAGTGGGAACCTTCTGGTCTCTCTGATGGGGGGGAGCCTTCAAGGTGATGAGGAGTGTACTAGCCCCTGGGCGTAGTCAACAGTCAGTTCCATCAGCTCCTCCCACTACAGTGCCTGCTGACGTCTCTTCCCACTCTCTTGCTCCCGGACCCAGAGATCCAACGCCTCAGGTTTCCCCATTGGGAATATCTTCCTCTTCCGAGGCTTCTCCTGATCCGTCAGGTGAACCTCCGCGTAAGAGGAAACATCTAGACTCCCCCGAGTCTATTATATCTGATACTGATTTGGATGAGTCGGAGGGATCCCCAAGGTCCTCCTCTGAGGATGTCTCTTTCTCAGACATCCTTGAACTCCTTAAGCAGAGGGGGAACTGGCCCTCCCTTAATCCTTCCGAGGACAAGTCAGTATACTTGGAGGCGTTCGGATCTCGACCCTCCACCTCCTGGGTGTCTCCGCCTTTTGACCCTCTTATGGATGTAGTGGGCTCGGAAGGTGTGGATGGCCCCGGATTCGGTGGAACCTATTCCTAGGAAGCCTTCTAAATTTATTACGGCCCCACCAGATAGGCAATATTTGACAAAAGGTGTCCCGGTTGATGCCATGGTGGTGGCTGCAGCCACCAAGAAGGAACTAGCTGATCCTTCAGTACCTGTCCATCCTCCTAACTAGGATTCTAGGACTATGGACAGGTACGGCAAGCGGATTTTTTCTTCAGCGACCTTTGCCATGCGATCGCTGAACTACTTGTGTCACTTCACCCGCCTTCAAAGAGATGTTCTTAAAGAGTTGGGAGAAGTTTTACAGGATCCGTCAGCTGTTGGGTCTCAGGATAAGATTAGCTCACAGCTAGGAATCCTTAACTCCATTGTTAACTCCTCCATGCGGCTCATTTCTTATGCAGCCGATGGAGCGAGTAGGGCCGCAGGCACAGGAGTAGCTTTAAGGCGTCAGTCCTGGATGCGGCTTTGTAATTTTGCAGACCCCTTCAAGGCGTCCTTCACAAACTCCCCTTTTGATGGTTCGACCTTGTTCGGACCTCAAGTGAAAGACACTTTGACTAGATGCGAACAAGATGCAAGACTCTTTCTGCCGTAGGAGTCCGTTTCTCCACCCCTTCAAGACCTTACCCAAAAGGTCAGAAGGGAGGGAAAATGTGGTTCCGCAAATCTCAAGGAGTCACGCCTGACGCACGAGGTCAGTTTACCCCCAGAGGCAGAGGGGGTAACAACAACAGACGCCGCCCTAGCGGCAGAGGGGGTCCGCAGAATCAGGGTAGCAGAGAGACTTTCTGACAAACCCTTCCAGCATCCCTAAACCCTTCCAGCATCCCTGAGATGTTGCCCGATTGTCCACCTTCGGAGGCAGTCGGGGGAAGATTATCGCTGTACCCAATAGCCTGGCTTTCCCTTTCTCAAGACAAATGGGTACAGTCGATTATATCCGAGGGTTACAAAATTCCCTTTATTCAAACCCCAATTCAGCAAAAGGGAACCCTTCCAGATGTTCCACCCAGTCTAAGGGAACTAGCAGTACCAGAGATATCAAGACTGCTAGCAAAAAGAGCCATCCAGCCAGTCCCAGCAGACCAAATAGGATCCGGAATCTACTCAAGGTTTTTTTTAGTTCCAAAAAAGACAGGGGACTGGAGAACAATATTAGATCTGAGCAAACTAAACAAGTTTGTAAAGAAAACAAGATTCCGGATGGTCACGCTTCAGTCCATTCTACCCTTTCTGGGCAAGGACAATTGGATGTGCTCGGTAGATCTTCAGGATGCGTACTATCACATAAAAATTCACAGGCGCTCCAGAAGATTTCTCCGCTTTCGGCTGGGGACCAGTCACTTCCAATTCAGGGCCCTGCCCTTTGGACTCACTACAACCCCCAGAGTGTTCACCAAATGTATGGCAGCGGTTACGGCTCACCTGAGACGTCAAGGATTCCAGGTGTTTCCATATCTAGACGACTGGCTCCTCACTGCCACCACCAGGCATCAACTTCTCCAAGCCAGAGATTACACCATTCACATTTGCAAAGGGCTAGGGATTTCTATAAATTTTGAAAAATCTGCCTTGTCGCCTTGTCAATCTGTTACTTTTATAGGCGCAAAATTGGACACCGTACAACTTTCAGCAAAGTTAACAGACCAAAGGATCTTGGACATTCAAAGTCACGTCCAGGTGATTCTTCTCAGCTACAAAAATTCAGGCCAGATTTGCTCTAAAAGTATTGGGTCTTATGGCGGCCTCCATAACACTTCTTCCCTTCGCCCGTTTTTACATGCGTCTTCTACAATGGATGCTATTCGCCCAATGGTCCTTTCAACAACTACCCATGCGTCACAGGATCATAATCACTCCAACTTGCAAAAGGCATCTGACCTGGTGGATATCGTCCCCTCAAGTCCATCAGGGTAGACCCTTTGTTCCTCCTGCCCTGGTCGCCACGGTTACATCGGACGCCTCCCTGATTGGGTGGGGGGGCATTATCAGGGCAGGATGGTCCATGGCACTTGGCAACCTTACGAATACCATCTGCACATAAATGTCCTAGAGATGAGAGCAGTGCTTTTAACGTTGCAAGCCCTCAACGACTCTCTTCCCCTGGGAACTATTGCAGTCCAAACGGACAATATGTCCGTAGTGTGGTATATCAACAAACAGGGCGGAACCAAGTCCTATCTACTGTGTCGAGAGGCTCTCAGACTTTGGCAATGGGCAATCTCTTCTCAGCGGTTTCTGATAGCAACGCATATCCCCGGGAAATCCAACATCATAGCGGACAGGTTGAGCAGAGCTATTCTCATGCCTCACGAGTGGTCTCAAACAATCAGTGACGGAAGAGATTTTTCAGGAGTGGGGCCTTCCTTGCTGCGACCTTTTTGCTACACCACAAAACAGCAAATGCCCAGACTTCTTCTCTCTCTTCCCACTTCCAGGCCATCCCCCCAGAGACACTCTAACCCAAGATTGGCCCCGGGGACTTCTTTATGCCTTTCCCCCCTTTCCGCTAATACCTCAAGTAATTCAGAAAGCAACCGCCTTGAGAGCCAAGTTGATTCTCATTGCCCCTTATTGGCCTCGACAGATATGGTTTCCGTTCCTACATCGTTATCTCTTGGTACAGCCATGGACCCGGTTCCAGATCTTCTGACCCACCAGTCGGGGCAGCTGCACCAATCCATACCATCTCTCAACCTCACTGCTTGGTTGCTCCACTTCCATCCTTAGCCAGGCTTCCTATGATTTCTAATCCCATCCGGGATATCATAGTAGCTTCCCTAAAATCTTCTACCAGAAGGATTTACACTAGTAAATGGCAACGTTTCTCCTTCTGGGCAAAAGCTAGGAACATAGACCCCTATACTGCTCCGATTCATTCGGTCTTGGACTTCCTAGCTGAGATTTTTCATTCAGGATCCTCTTCCTCCACAGTAAAAGTTCAGCTCGCAGCCATTTCGAATTTTCATATAGGCCTTTTGGACCACAACATTATGTCACATAAACTTTGCAATGCATTCCTTCGAGGTATCTTTTTACTTAAACCTCCGATTAGAGACCCCCCACCACAGTGGGATCTAAATTTAATTTTAACATCCTTGATTCTCCCTCCTTTCGAACCTGCGGCTGCCTGTTCGTTGAAATTTCTTTCTTGGAAGACACTCTTTCTAGTCGCCATTACTTCTGCCAGGAGAGTATCTGAGCTTCATGCTCTCGGCATTTGTCCTCCCTACTTAATTTTCCACAAAGACAGGGTATCTCTAAGGACTAATCCGTCTTTCTTACCCAAAGTGGCATCGCAGACGAACCTAAATCAATCCATTGATCTTCCACTGTTTTTCACAAATTATTCTGATAGAGCGGAACAAAAATTACATTGTCTTGATGTTCACCGCCAGCCCAGATATTATCTAGACAAAACTAAACATTTTAGGAAATCTGATCAACTGTTTCTATCCTATGCAGAGAACAGGAAAGGCCTTCCAGTTTCCAAGGTGACTTTATCTAGATGGCTGTCTTCTGTGATTACTTACATTTATCAGCTCAGAGGCAAAGAGTTGATTTCTAGGCCAAAAGCCCATTCTACCAGAGCTCTAGCTACATTTACAGCTTTTCAGGCTAGACTTCCAATAGACACCATTTGTGCAGCAGCCACATGGGCCTCTCCTCATACCTTTGTTTCACATTACAAATTAGACTTGACCTCCAGAGACAGAGCGAATTTTGGTTCCACCGTTCTCAAGAGTCTGTTCCATTGAGCCACCCAAGATAGAGGTGCTAGGGACGCGGTCCCATCCAGCAAGAATGAAGGCGAGATTGACAACTTAACATTAAGAAGTTATGTACCTACCATAACGTTCCATGTTAGTTGTCTTCTCTCGCCTTCTTTCTTGCGTCCCGCCCTCCATCCCCCTAGCGTGGTCAGACAGAGAAGATTATGCCTCTTCTATTAAGAGGTTTTATCCTTTTTTCTAGCTAATCAGCTTCTAGTGTCACTAGATTAGGTTGATCCTTTTCAGAGGATTATGATGATTATGATTGTCATTTTTAGTATTGTTATTTTTCTTCCTCCTTTACAGTTGAAGAATATATTCCTAATTTCCTTAGCTACCAAACGAGATCTGGGTAGCTCCGCCTTGCATCATGGGATATAGGGTTGCCTCGAGCTGGTAAAATTAGCTCTCGAGCTTAGCAAGTGCCGAGTCGGAGCCGAGGATCGGCTCCGAACCCATCCAGCAAGAAAGAAGGCGAGAGAAGACAACTAACATGGAACGTTATGGTAGGTACATAACTTCTTATTTTATTGCCTCTGTAATTCTTATTCCTTTGGCCAAACTTTAGTGGTTCATCCTATCAGTTTCGAGCTAACACCAGCACCCCCTGCCTTTATCTTTTCAAATTACAGTGGTGGGATTTATAAAATGGGAGTTAATGTAGTGGTTTCATAGATACTTATTTGGCTCATGATCTGTGAAGGTCTTAAGCCTAGCTTTACATTCCCATGGCTACTTTTAGCCCCTATATTTTGCATATAAAGAACCCAGAGATGCACCAAAGATATGTTGCTGCATTTACGTTTCCCATGTTCACGAGGACAGGGGTACTAAAACTCTAGATGAATTTGTGGTACCAGTGTGTTCATAGGTAGGTACTAGGCGATCTGCCAAAGGGCATTTATAAGCCTAGCCAGAGTGTGTCAGCTTTCGCCTCCCCATTGATTAATTAACTGAACCTATGTCAGGAAGAGCCAATGAAGTGATCCCAGGGGTGTATTTTCTGTTACCCATCCACTTGTCAAGGTTTCTCTTGAATAGTGTTAGTGAGGGGCTCTGCCTAATGTAGTTAGGAATTTTGTTCCAAAGCATGGGGAGTCTCTGTGACCGAAATCTATCCCTCCAGCATGTTCTATTTATTGTTGTGGCGAGGTTTAGCTCACTAGAGCGAGTGGCTCGCAGTGACTTGGATTTCTTTAGGTGGAGCATGTCCATCAATTCTGAGTTGGACATGGCTTTGTAAGTCAGGCAGAGATCACCTCTGAGTAAGCGATATGCCACTAAGTACAGCCGGAGTTTTTCCAGTCGGGCTGCATAGGACATATGTTTGAGGCCAGTAATCCTCTTGGTGAGATACTTTTGTGGTCTTTCCAGCTGTTGGAAGTGTCTTGTGAGGTACATCCCAAATGGGGCATTGTACTCTATGATGGGTCTGATGAGTGACTAGTAGAGGGGCACTATAACCTCTTTATTTCTAGATGCAAACCCTTTAGTAATTAGATGAGCTACATAGAAGGATTTCCTAACTACTTTGGCAATATGATTGTCAAAGGAGAGATTACTATCTACCTGGGTCCCCAGATCTCTTATTACCTCTTCTGTATTAAGGGGATTGCCACCTATGTGGTAATTCATGGGTGTTTTGTTTTTTTCCTCAAACGGGATGACTATGCATTTTTTGGCATTTAGCTTGAGACCATGACTTTGATAACAGGTGTCCGTCTCAGTAAGGCTCTTTTGGAGAATGTCCGTGTCAGCCGAAGAGTCAATTATGGCTCCCAGTTTGCAGTCATCAGCAAACTTGTTTAGCCATAGATCTCCTGTGTTTGCCTGTATTTCTGAAAAGTATATGCCGAACAGTAGGGGTCCCAGGACCGAGCCTTGTGGGACACCACTTGTGACTGGTTTAGAGTCGGACCTGGAGCCTGCTATTCTTATTGTGTGAGTTCTGTCTGTAAGCCAGTTGGCAACCCATCTCGTGACGTAGGGGTTTATGTTCAGGCTGGTGAGTTTTTCTATAATTCCCGAGTGGGGAATGGTGTCACAAGCCTTGGCGAGGTCAAGGTAGGCTGTGTGAACCACCTTCCCCTCATCTATGGCCTTGGTGACTGTCTCGAAGAAGTCAACCAGGTTTAGTAGGCATGATCTGCCCTTAACAAAGCCGAACTGGGTCGGGTCAAGTGTTTTGAGGTTCCCAATGTCTTTGTTAATGAGTTCCATGATGATGCTATGATAGCTTTGCAGACCAAGCTAGTCAGGCTTATGGGGCGATAGTTACCAGGGTCAGTTGTGGCCCCTACTTTGTGGAGCGGAATAACCGTTGCTCTGCACCATTCTATGGGCACGTAGCCTGTGGAGCGGCTGAGGTTGAACAGTGTGTTTAGGTGGGGGGTTAGTTCTTTCTGTAGTTCGTGCAAGCCGCAGCCTGGGACATCATCTGGCCCCATTGACGCTGTGCTTTTGGCTTTTGAAAGGGCTGTTTTCACCTGTGCGTCTGATTTCCGGGACACTACACTTTTCTGGTATTGTTGTGGGCCCTTTTGGGGGTGAGAGGGGGGTGAAGTTTGCACTGAATCTATCTGCCAAAATGTTGGCAATATCAGTAGGTTCAGTATATTTGGTGCTATTTTGCACTAGCTCAGAGCATATCTGTGACTTAGATTCTTGACATAGCTAAAGAAAGCTTTGTGGTTATCTTTCGAATCCTTGATTATTTTTCTTTCGAAGTTAGCCTTAGGTGATTTTATGAGGGACCTTAGTTTATTACTGATACTGATCAAGGATGTCTTTCCTTCTTGGAATTTGCTTTTTTTCTGAACTAGTTTCCTCTTTCTGTTGTATAGCCTGTTTATGGCAGGGGTCCACCAGACTTGTTTCCTTCTCTTAGGGGAGTGAGTCTTGGTTTTGCTAGGGATGGCACGATCCATGCATCCTTGTAGGTGCTCATAGAATGCATTTGTAAAGGTTCCTGCATTTTGGACACTGTTATCCTTTAGCGTGGGGGTTGTGAAACTTACCACCTCTGTCTTAAGTAAGGTGAAGTTTGCTATAGAAAAGTTTTTCACTGTGGTTTCCTTGGTTGGGGGTGTGGTGTGGTGTGGACATCAGAGTGATTAGTTTATGGTCTGATCTAACCAGTAAAGGGTCGACCTCTGGTGCGGAACACCTGTCGCCCATGTTGGCCATAACCAGGTCCAATATGTTTTCATCTCTGGTAGGGGAGTTTACCAGCTGATCCAGGGCATTTGAGTTGATAAATTCCAGGAAGCGCTGGACCTGGGAGTTTGTACTTGAGTAGTTTTCCCAGTTAACGGTAGGGTAATTGAAATTGCCCAATTATCAGGGTGTTCGCTAGGACCTTCATGTTTTCCAGTGTCTCCAGAAAGGCGGAGTGGTGGTCCTTGGGTCATGAAGGGTGATCTGTAGCAGGCCACAATTTGCATTGCAGATTTGCCCGATGTTAGTTGCACATGGATGATCTCAGAGGTATCATGCTGTGCCACTAACCTGGAGGTGTAGGTATCCTTGATGAATATGGATGAACCCCCTCCTTTTGTGTTTCAGTCCATGTTCTGTGGCCGAAATGTGTGGTATGAGTTGTAGCCCGGTAGTGCTGGGGTGCTCTGTGGAGCCTTGAACCAGGTTTCAGTTACTGCACAGATGTAGATGTTCTCCATACTGAGGAGTGCTTCGAGCGTGTGCATTTTGAGATTTAAACTCCTGGCGTTGAGTAGCATAACCCTCATTTTTTTTATTTGTGCTGTTTACGGAGGTGGCTTTGACTTGTGAGCCTTGCCTAAAACTGGCACTATGGGGGCAGCAAGAGCCTTGGCCAGTATTCGAAAGCCTAGGGATGACAGGTGCAAGCCGTCTCTTTCGAAGCAACAAGGCCTGTCAAGCATGTCGTCCCAGGCTGACAGACACTGGATCCCCTTTGAGTGACACCAGAAGCTTAGTCAATTGTTGAAATTGATCATTTTTTCTTTATACTGCGGTGTCATTCTTGGTGAAGGCAGGATGCTACTCAGGGTCAGGGTCATATCCGCCTGGGCTACATGATCAGAGAGCTCTTCCATGTCTCTTTTCATGTAGTCCAGGAAGGTACGTCTCAGGTCATTCACACCAACATGAACAATGACAGAGTCATATTTGTACTTGTTCTGGAGTGACCTGAATGCTTGTGTTGTGGCGGATTTTGGCTCCCGACAGGCAGCTAACAGTAACCTTCACCTTGTCCAGCCTAGTGAGTGGGACGTCAGTGTGCCTGACTATAGAGTTGCCTATTACTAGTGTGTTAGATATGTTATTTTGCCTTAAGGGCTGTGATTGTGTGGCACACTGATTTTGTGTTTTATGTGTTGTCTGGTTTGTGACAGGAGGTGCAGGTTTTTTGGTTGTCTGCTTTGGAGGTCTCTGATGCTTTTGCAGGATTTTATTTAGAGCCTCCGAGTATGATTTTGTGTATTTGTGTATTTTTTGCCAGTGCTGGTTTAGTATGTCTATGTGAGGCTGGTGGTGTGGTGCAAACGTTAACCTTCTCCTCATGACTGCCTGTTTCAGTCTTGGGTGGACAGAGCTTAGCCTCCAATTTATCTATATAATTGCATCTCTTGCATATATTAATGTTTTGTGGTAGGAGGAGAGGGTTGTCTGTGTACATGAGGCAGTTGTAACATTGCCTCAGGATACCCGGGTTCACCAGCTGGACTGGAGAGTATACCTGAAATTGCCCTTTGGTCATGCCTGAATAGTAGGGTGAGCTGCTTAGTCGCTTGGTTGGTGAGTGGTGAATAATGAGCCTTGCCCTGCTGGGCAATCAAGTGTCGGGGTATGTTAGTGCTTGCTATTAGGTCTGAGCAAGTGCTGGACTGTAGGATGCTTTTTAAGTGCTTAGGTTGAGAGTTAGACAACTTTTAAGGGAAACTGAGGAGGAGACTTGAAGCCGGGAATAATTTAGCCTTCGTTAACCGGCACTGCCCGGCCGTGCAAAACTGTGCAAACAGGAAATGAAAGAGATAGAAATTAGCCCAAAATGGCCTATAAACTGCTGACTTCTGGGCTGGAACCACTCCTCCAGGGACAGATGGCTGCTCAAAGCTCCCTGTCTCACAGGTGAGCAGAGAAACCTCCTTCTATCCAAGTAAGGTATGGGCAACTCAGAAACTTGTAACACAGCCGTGAATTCAGCACTAGCCTGAAAACTGGACTATACTAGCTTAGAAAGGTGGGAAACCAGGAAAATTTTTTTTTTAAAAGGTAAGGCAAAAACAGTAAAAAAAAATGCACTTAAAACAGCTTTAGATGACGGGGTATGTTAGTGCTTGCTATTAGGTCTGAGCAAGTGCTGGACTGTAGGGTGCTTTTTAAGTGCTTAGGTTGAGAGTTAGACTACTTTCAAGGGAAAAACTGAAGAGGAGACTTGGAGCCAGGAATAATTTAGCCTTCGCTAACCGGCGCTGCCCGGACGTGCAAAACCATGCAGACGGGAAATGAAAGACATAGAAATTAGCCCAAAATGGCCTATAAACTACTGACCTCTAGGCTGGAACCACTCTTCCAGGTACAGATGGCTGCTCAAAGCTCCCTCTCTCACAGGTAAGGTATGGGCAACTCAGAAACTTGTAACACAGTCGTGAATTCAGCACTAGCCTGAAAACTGGACTGTACTAGCTTAGAAAGGTGGGAAACAAGGAAAAAATGTTTTTGAAAAGATAAGGCAAAAACAGTAAAAAATAGTTAAAACAGCTTTAAACGACTACATACAGTAAAAATACATTTAAAACCGCTTTAGATGACTATAAGCAGTCAGAAAAGGCTTTTAAACAAATGACCCAATTAACCAGTAAAAAAAAATCTCAAAACTGATCCCTGTTCCTGTAGTCTTCATCCAAATTACATTTAGATTGACAGAAGTGCTTTTCTTTATGTGTCACGAAAGACCGTTCCAGAGAAGTGACATTTTCTGTGGCACACACACTTCAGAGTACCATTTCTATAGAAGTGTTTACTGCTCCACAAAAAGCAAAGCAATTTTCAACTGATCCTCAACCTAAGACTCCTTTTTTCCATTCTAGATCCTAAGTGGTCTGTAACAAGTGATGTCATAAATTTTGCTTGAGGAAGTGTTTTCGAGGGGATGAATGTTCAGGGTCTGTCGAGCAAACAAGACAAAACTAAAGCATGTAAATATCAAATAAATGATGGCTTTAGTTTTGTCTTGTTTGCTTCACAGACCCTGAACATTCATCCCCTCGAACACACTTCTTTGGATTTCAGACCTTTTGCTAGTAATCTCAGACAACACCACATTGAGATGGTACATACATAAATAAATGGAGGGAACTAAATCCTAACCCCCTTTGAAGACTAGCTATGGTAGCCTGGGAGCTAGCAATTCAGTACAGTCTGATCACACAGACTAGTTGCATTCTGTCAGAGAAGAAAATTATAGCGGACAGGTTGAACAGGGCATACCGGACAAATGGAAGTTACACTCATGCCTTCCAGGAAGTGAGCCAGCTTTGGTAGCACTTCAGATTGATATGTTTGCATCCATTCACATCAGGCAGTTAAAGAAATTCTTCTTCAGGACTCCTTCATAAAGGCTTTGAAGACAAATATTTTCTCAATTCCCATAGACAGGAATGTTCCTGTGTGCCTTTTTTAATTTCTCCAAGTCTTTTGGGTTTCTAATACCATGATTGGAATGGACCCCATTCCTAAGTCAAAGTACGATTAAAGTTCAGGAAATTAGTGTTGTTTCAGTCTTTGATGTCAGCCAGAAGTGCTCTTCGCAACACCCACAGCATGCCTAGTAATGACTCCTCCTGCAATTCTTACGGGGTTACATGTATTGGTAACGTATTTAAATATAATTGTAAGTTCTTTTTTATAAAATCCGTTGCTCCTACTACTGTTGGAACTGTCTGGGTATCTTTCGTCCACATTGCTGTCATTTCTGCCTGCAAATCCTGATATTTTATGACTGTGTGTGTATCTGTGCTCAAGACACTAGTCACTGGGTGTGGTGATTTCAATGATCAATGCTACTTTTGTAGTCTTTTCATGGACAACTATATCCAGTTTTCTAGCATCTATATTTTGAACTGTTCATAATGGGTAATTCCATGTGATGTAGACTTTCTTTTCTGTGATGCTTTGTGGCTCATGTTTCCAGTATTTCCACTTCAATACTGTAATGTTTGCACGAACCCCAGTGCAACAGTAATGCCACATTATTATTATGCCTTAATGTGTACAGTCGTCCTGCCATTAGTATGTCACAACTAGCAACAAGGTGTGCAACTGTTTCCAGTTCTGCTTTACAAAACCTTCATGTGTGTGTTTCTCCCACATGTTTAGTGGACTATGCCTTTGTACCTTTTATTTTGATAACCATGGTTCATGTAAAGATTCAGGATGACACTGCAACGTTGATACTGATAACACCCATTTGTCTCTGGCAATGTTGGTTCACCCTTCTCAACTGGCCATAGGTATTTACCACAAACTCCCTCACAGGATGGACTTGCACAAGACAAATTGTTTAATACACCCCAAACTTCAGTTTCTGCAACTCACTGCCTGGGTGATACAATTTTAATAACTTTTTAGGCACCCGTTTTCTGAAGATATTTTACAGCGTCTGATCCCACTTGCACTGAATGCTGTCTGTCCTTTTCTTATACCTGGTTCCTTCCCAGATGTGAAAAGCAGCTTGTATATTTTCAGAAAACTGATAAAAAGTTGGGAAATGCAGAAGCACAAACAAAACTAGTAACCACAAAGAAATGCCTCTGCTATGGTACCCAAAGATGTCACAGAACACTCAGAGGGAAAAGTAAACCAAAATTGTATAAGTCATTAAGCTTTCTTGTCTTAAAATAAGACTGCTTCAAAATAACAAGTAGACTTCTAAAATCAGTATTTATGCAAAACTCCAAGTAATTAATTAAAGCAAAATTTTTTACATCACTTCCAGTTTCTTTCCTTATAAAAAAAAAAAAACTTGGCGACAAACTGCTAATCTGAAGTTGTTTTCATTTGGTCTTCAACTTGTTGGGACCCAGATCCAGCATGGATCTGACTTGGCTGCATACTCCAGCATCGGATCCAAGCTCCTTCCTTACCCATAATGCCCCTGTGTTCCTCCTCCCCTCAGATCTCGTTTGTCACTCGTATGAGACAGCAGCGTGGATTGTAGCTCCAAGTTCCTGTTAGCATAACTGAGTTTTTTGGGGTACATTTCTCTTATTTCCCTACTTTTTTTTAGCATCTTCTCCTTTCCCTGGTCTATCCCTGTGCGCTTTTGCATTGGTTCCCTTTAAAAGAAACTCTCTCTTCTTCCTTCCCACTTTCTCTGTGATTGTGCGTGTGGGTTCCTTAAGCCATGGCTTGATACTCTCAAGCCAGGCTTTAGGAAATGCACGGTGTTTCCATAAGCTTCCCCCTTCTGATGGCCACACTCTGAGTTGTGTCTCTTGGTGTGGAACACCTGAAGACCTCCTGCTTGATCTGCACCGGGGTTCAATCCCTGTGCCTTAATCGGCAGGAGGAAAAAGTTGATCCTTAAGGACCTCTTTCCTCTGGAGCTGCTGCTTCCTCCTCCGCCCCGACTTCTGGGACTCAAACTCCCATCAAGAAGTCCGGGGATGGGGAAAAGTCCCAGTCCAGGGAATGGAACAGGCCCAGGAAAGTGGTCTCCCGACCACTGTTCTGTGGTCGAGCCACTGGCCAAGTCTTGGCTGGATCCAACCCGGGGTTCGCCTCGACTACGATTCCCCTCGGCACCACTTCAGGCCCGGGTTGGTGGCCTCTTCCATCCAGTCCTCCTGTTGTCTTTCTGAAGCTGAGGTGGACAGGATGATGCAGAGGTTTATTCAGACCCAGATTCAGATGGGAGTCTTTCCTGCCCCCTCTCCCTCCGGGGCTGGAAACATGCAGTCTTCTTTGTTCTCCATTTCTCCTTCTCCGATCCAACCTCTGGTTTCGGAGTCTTTGGGTCTGAGGTTTCCCGCTGTCGAAGGGTCATTACCGTTGGTTTCAGGTTCCTTGACACCAATGATCTTCCTGAGTGATTTGGCTCGGACCCTTTCGGAGCCATAGTCTCTGTGTCGGATCCAAGGGGATGGTGTTAACTTTGAGGTTTTCGTAGTCTGCAGTTCCACTCTGAATCTCGGCACCTGGAGGTTCAGAGCAGAGGGCCCTCTGCTTTTGATGTGATGGAGAGGGTTCTGTCGCCTCCCTCGAGACCATTGACACTGTCATCCTCTGAGTCCATCCTGGCTCTCTGTTTTTCTGTGAACTGTTTGTGGCTTGTGGATTAAACTTCTGTTTCCTGTGACAGCTTCGGTTCTATGCTTTATTGTTTTACCTTCTGGGTCATCATACTGTCTAATTTCAAGGTTGTTTATCGTGTTGGTGACCAGGTTGCCTTATTTACAGTTTTTCTGGGCAGGAGACTGCAGTGGGATCTGGTCAAAGAGGTCGCTGGGTGTGCCCCAGGGTCCATGATGGCAGAGGAGAAAAAGGTGTTCTCCTCCCATATGGCCACCCTTACTTCCATATCTAATACTTCCGTGAGGCTCCTGTCACATGCTACGGAGGGTGCCTCTACGGCTGCCGTTACAGGCTTAGCTATGAGGCATCATGCCTGGCTCTGGCTTTGTGCTTTCTCAGAGCCTTTCTAGGCGTCCTTTACGAATGACTAATGCCCCGTGATGGTTCCACTCTTTTTGGTAAGACCGTTCGACATTCAGAGTGAGAAAGACGGGAAGATCCTGTCTGCCATTGGGATTCGCTTCTTTCCATGATGCTCAGGACTCACCTTCCTCAGAGGCAGAGGGGGATATGACAGATGTCACCCTCGTGGCAAGGTGGGGTCTGAGGAACCAAGGGTCTTGGGAGTCTTTCCAGGACAGACCCTCCTAGCAACCCTGAAAGGTTGCCCAGCTGCTAGTCTCTGGAGGCAGTTGGGGGGACGTCTTTCTCTGTACCCAACAGGGAGTCTATCACCAATCATTGGATTTTGCACATATCATCCAGAGGATACTTAATCCCCTTTCTCCAACCCCCAGTTTCTCCCAAACACCTCCTGGATGTCCCTCTAATGCAACGGGAGCAGACAGCCATAGAAGTTTCTGGACTGCTCAAAAAGCAAGTCATCCAGCCCATCCATCCAGACCAGTTCGGATCAGGCATCTTTTCCAGGTTCTTTTTAGTGCCAAAGAAAATGGGAGACTTAAGACCCATCCAGGATCTGTTAACACTAAACCAGTCAGTTGCCAAGATGAAATTCCGGATGGCCACTGTTCAGTCCATTCTGACTTTCCTGCAGAGGAACGACTGGATGTGCTCGGTGGACCTCCAGGGCACATGCTATTATATAAAGATGAACAGGTGCTCTTCCTCCGCTTCCGGCTGCCCCCAGAGTGTTCATCAAAGTGATGGCGGTTGTAGCAGCTCACTTGCAGCTGCAAGGGTTTCAAGTCTTTCCCTACCTGGACAATTGGCTCATTTCCACCCCCTCCAGGCATCGACTGTGTCAAGCCAGGGATCTTCTCAAGACCGCCCACTATCTGGGCATAACCATAAACCTCAACAAGTCACGTTTGGCACCAGTACAGGTCCTCGACTTCATTGGGGTCTGGATAGACTCCATCCAAGCCAAGGTGTTTCTACCTCCGGACAGACTGTTAGCCATTTGACATTGTTTCTTGCATCCTTCAGGCCAAATGTCCTTCAGCAGAGGCAGTTCTTCGGGTATTGGGGTCCATGTTGGCCACGATCACTCTCATCCCAGTGATGTGCCTTCATATGAGGATCTTCCAGTCAACTCTGGCAATTCGATGGTCCTTACTAGATCTTTCCTTATCTCATTCTGTTCGGTTATCTCGGGTTTGCAAGGATTTGTTTCTGTGATGGCTTCAGTCCCCAGGTGATGATCTGGGTCGCCTGTTCATTCTCCCTCCCCTGCAATCACAGTGACCATGGATGCTCCCTGCTTGAGTGGGGAGGGGGGCATTGCATGGGATGGATGGTCCAAGGCAAGTGGTCCTCCCAGGAGACTCATGTCAATGTCCTGGAGATGGGGGCAGTACTTTTGGTGCTGCAAGCTCTTCATGTCCTTCTTCCTCAAGGGACTATTGCCATCCAGACAGACAATATGTCAGTAGTCTGGTACATCAACAAACAGGGGAGGTCGAGCTCTTACCCCCTTTGTTGTGAAGCCATGAGATTGTGGGAGTGGGCAATTTCCTCCGGCCATTTTCTGCTGGCAATGCACATTCCTTGGAGGTCCAACATGGGAGGTTGGCATAATGGTTAAGGTGTTTACCTTGCAGACACAAGGTGCAGAGTTTGATTCTCACGAGGTAATTGGTTAGGCTTAATGTGGCCCACTCTAAACATTCTAGCAGACAGGCTCAGTAGATCTATTCTGACGCCTTATCAGTGCTCTCTGAATCCTTCAGGAATAGAACAGATCTTTCAAAAGTGGGGTCAGCCTTGCTGTGATCTCTTCGACTCTCCTTCCAACGTGTGAAGTGCAGTGAGCATTTCGCTCTGAACCTCCATCCACAAAGTCCCCCAGAGACTATCTAGTTCATGCTTGGCCCTCCACTCTACTGTATGCTTACCCTCCACTACCTCTGATATCCAAGTTCATTCAGAAAGCTCGACGGCTGGGGAGCTCAGAGATCCTCATTGCCTCCTTCTGACCTCGCCAAGTTTGTTACCCCTCTCTGTGGTCTCATGCAGTGTGTCTACCTTGGAAGCTAGATGCAGTTCCGGATCTCATTTCACATCCCTCAGGGATCTTTCACCCAGACTTAGCTTGAAGCTTAACGCTTGGCTACTTCAGTTCCCTTGATAGTTAGGAATCCCGGGCTTTCTTCTCCTGTTAAGAAGATTTGGTAGCAGCTCACAAATCATCTGTCAGGAAGGTTTACTTGAGTAAATGGAAACGGTTCTCGCTCTAGGCTTCTCAGCAAGACCTGGATCCTTTCACTGTGTCAGTTCTGGCCATCTTGGAGTTTCTGGCAGATATTTCTAATCATGGCACCAGCTTCTCTATGGTCAAGGTACAATTGGCAGCAATCTCTAATTTTCATATAGGTGAGAATTTGGCTTCCTTGGTTTCGTCCAAGCTCTCTAAGGCCTTTTTAAAAGGTACCTTTTTATTTAAGCTGACTGTTAAGGGCCCAACGCCCCCTTGGGATCTCACCTTGGTAGTGCAAGCTCTGGTCTCTCCCCCCTTTGAACCAGTGGGTACGATTGAGTTGCAGTTCTGGTCCTGAAAGAATGCTTTTTTTGTGGCAGTTACCTCAGCCAAGAGAGTCTTGGAGATCCAAGCATTGTCTGTTAAGCCTCCTTATATTGGTATTTCATAAAGACAGGGTATCCATGCGGACAAACCCATCATTCCTAACAAAAGTAGCATCAGAGTCCAATATTAACTAGGTCATTAACCTTCCAGTTTTCTTTCCAAATTTTCAGACTAGAGTAGAGTACAAGTTGCTCTTACTCAGACAGCTGAGTTTCTATTTACATAGAACAAAATCCTTTTGCAAGTCTGATCAACTTTTTGTTTCCTTTTCTAAACCCTTCCTTGGGAAGCCTCTCTCTAAGGTTACTATTACTCGATGGATTTCTTAGTGCATTTCTTTGGCCTGGGTTATCTCCACCAGTGCATGTCCGGGAGCATTCCATCAGGTCTGTTGCTACTTCTGCAGCTTTTTGGTCCAGGGTTTCCTTAGATGATATATTTTCTGCTGCTACCCGGGCATCATCACACATTTATCTCCCATTATAAATTGGACCTTCTTTCCAGAGGCAGGGCATTCTTCGGCACAGCTGTGCTCTGGAACATCCTTCTTTGAGGACCACCCAGGGTTCTTGGATAGCTGGGGTCTCTGCCCCACAGGTTGAAGACAAAATGAAAACAACTTCAGATAGAAAGTTACGTACTCACCATAACTACTTTCCATCTGAGTTGTTGCTTTTCATTTTGAGGTGGAGTAGATGCATGTTCAGTTTCCTGTTTCTTTTTGACAACCTAGGGGTAGCTTGCCATACAAAATCCTAGTGTTCAGATTATGAAACTGGAAGGAGCCAAAGCATGGGTTCCAAAAGCCAACATCCATTTTGGCTTAATTTTCCAACTCAGAACAGTGTGTTGATAACTTGTGCAAATCACATTTCCAAATATTTCATTTGCTGAAAAACACAGCAAAGGCACCAGAAGAATGCTGTGAGCAAAATCAGCATATGTATGCTCTCAAGTAATAAGGTGGAATGTCCTACTTAAATCTCAGTTCAGGTATAAGCTTCAACAAACAACCAAAACCTTAATTCTCAATTCAGGTATGAGCAAAATAAACAGGCAGCATGCGGTTGGTCACAAGTCAGGCATCCAACGTCAGGTGTTCAGATGGCATCAGGAAGACACTGTACTTGAAGCAGATAATACTGCTGTCAAAATCAGTATGGTTAAGCAGCCGTACCAGTTAAGAAAGTTTCAAGATTATTAAATAGACATAGTAAACAAAAAGTCTATACTTATATCCATTCAACTGCTAGTACATTGGTTCTATCCCCTTGTATCTGGTTTATTTTATTCTATTTTATTTTTATTTTACATTTGTTGACCGGGCTAGTCTAGCTGGATACATGTCCATTTTCAGTAGAGGCCCGGGGAGAAAAGCTCCATGTTGAGTACAACAAGCCATTAATGAATGATACACAAAATAACAATATACAATAAAAAACACCAAATTTAGTACAATCATAAAAAGTATACAGAAGAATACAGCAAAATGATTTTTTTTTTTTAAGTATAAGGCATGGCCAGAGCAATAAGCATTAATGAACTATCGGTATCTATGTGAAGACTTCAGTCAAAAGTTACGTCCTGAGCAGAGTTAGAAGAGAAGGCTAGATAAAACAGGAGGTTGTAGGTGAGAGGAAGCAGCAGTTAGTCAGGGATAGAACAGGAACATAACCAGCGAGTCATGAGATGATGCTTAAGCTTCTTTTTGAAAAGAGTATGAGAGCAGAGAGTTGTAAGTTCAGAGGGTAGAGCATTCCAAAGCTTACCAATGGAATTGCAGAAGAGGGAGTCTCCTGCCAAATTGTTGGATCTGCAGGTGTTAATCTGAAGTTTATTAGAAGAGCGTAGGTTTTTCGGATTTTGGTAGAGGGTAAGGAGGCTTGCAAGAATAGGAGTATTGGAGGATTGGTGTAGGGTTTTGTGGGCAATTGTAAGCTGAGAGAAGTGGAGATGGTGTAGAAACTCTAACCAATCAAGTTGTTTAAGATTTAGACAGTGATGAGTTCGAAAAGGAGAGGCAGCAGCAAATCTGGCAATATTATTATAGGATACAGTCAACTTGTTAATCTTGGCTTTAGAAAGGTTTGTATAAATGGGTGAGGCATAGAGCAACGTAGAGATGAGATGTGTTCTGGCTATAGCAGTCCTGGCTGTTGGAGTAAGAAAGGGTTTGATTCTATAGAGGGATCCAAGTTTCTTGTTGTTCGTTTTTATTGTACTGTTAATATGTGTGTCAAAATTTAGGTTGTTTATAGTTATTCCTAGGAGTTTGGTAGTGAGGTCTGGAGAGATAACTGTATCATCGTTAGATAGAAGTGTAAAATGGATGGGGGTGGACTTACGGGTTGGAGAGAAGAGTAGAAGTTTAGTTTTTTTGGGATTTAGAAGGAGGCAACGTTTTGTAAACCATTGTTCAACAGTATTAAATGCATTCTGGGTGATGTTCTGCAGGTCGGTTTGAGAAGTAGCTGAGCAGATAATAGTGGAGTCATCAGCATACTGAATGCAGGTAGAATGTGGAATTGCTGACTGTAGATCATTAATATAGATGGAAAATAGGAGAGGGCCTAATATAGAGCCCTGAGGGACACCCAGGGAGATAGGTAAGAGATTAGAAAGATTATTGTGCCAAAGTACTGCTTTCTGTTATTGAGGGTAAGATTTGAACCAGTTGATGGCTAATGGGTCTAGCGAAAGTGATTTCATAATATGCAAGAGCATCTGATGATGAACCATGTCAAAGGCTTTGGATAAATCAACGAAAATTGCAGAGGAAAGAAGGCCGTTGTTACGTTTATTGTTAATACAAATCTGTAAATGATAGCAGGGCCGTGGTGGTACTGTGGTAGGGTCTAAAACTGTGTTGACAGTTTGCCAATAGTTTATTTTGGAGAAGGTGGTTTAGAAGTTGCTTCTGGATACACTTTTCCATAATTTTTGCCAGAGGAGATAGTAAGGCTATTGAACGAAAGTTAGAGTATTCACTAGTGTTCCCACCTTTGTGTAGAGGAATAATGTAAGAAATTTTCCAGATGGATGGGATGTATCCTTCACTGATGGTTCTATTAATAAGAATGGATATGGGGTAGGCAATGGGTCTGGCACCAATTTGAAGGTATTCTGCTGGGAGTTGGTCAGCAGAAGGGGTGGAAGGTTTCAGTTTTAGTAGAAGAGAGCATATAGTAGAAGTAGGCACTGGTTGAAATTGAAAGGATGGAGGAGGATTTAAAGGTGAGTTAGGCAGATTTGATGTGTCTGGTGAAAGATGGCTAGCAAGAGATTGGATGGTGTTGGTAAAGAGTGAATTAAAGGAGTTGGCAGTTTGAATGGGATTATCTGGGTTAGAGCCTAGAAGGTTAGGGGTGGTAGATTGACCTGGGTGCAGAAGTTTGTTAATGCTGTTCCAAAACATTTGAGGCTCATTAAGTTTCTTATTAGAGTTAATTTTTTTACAGCAAATTCAAGAGAATTTATCTTCTTTACAAAGTAATTCTGTCAGGAGATATGAAAAGCTGGAGACTGCAGACATAAAATAAGAATTTGTGTTTTAAAATGTGCTGAGTGCAGTGTGGATGCTGCATCACTGTCGGCTATTTAAGGGGTAGTTTTGAGTAGTTTCAGAGAAGCCCATTCTTATAGTGATTATATCAGACCCAAACTACTGAATGTTGCTAGTTACTGTAAATTTTTTTCCTGGTTTGCCAACTGATGTTATTTTTGACCTAGGAAAACTAGGTACTCGTTTGAGAAAAGCACATTCCTCCTAATCATAGTTATTTTTTTACCAAATTAAAGGAAATTATAGTATACCCTCACAAGAACCTCTTAAGCAAAGACTGTACATGGAAAAAGTCCAATTGTAACCAGAATCAAATAGGGAAGACCAGGTATTATCCGCGTGCACTGGGTGTTTACTCCCAGGTAGACTACGTTTCCTGGAGTTGCTTTTCATTTGTCTTCAACCATCCCTCCTCCTTCCCCCTGCCTTATGTGGGCTGTGTAGTAGACCGGATGGAAGAGGCATAGCCCCTCTTTGTTTTGGCTAGTTTTCTGTCCTGATGAGGCTTGTGAAGATGCCAGGTATCTAAGCTTATGGTCTTGGTTGGGGTGCTTCTGTTCTGCAACAAACTTGATCTAAGGGGAGGAGGGTGACGGGGGCATTATGATTAAGGGAGGAGCTTGGATCTGATGCTGGAATATGAAGCCGAGTCGGATCCGTGTCCCACAGGTTGAAGGCAAATGAAAAGCAGCAACTCTGATGGAACGTTATGGTGAGTACATAACCCTCATTTCTTTTGGGTCCAGTTTATCACATACAAAGTAAAAAGTACTGTTTAAGAATCCTACCTTGTCTAAAATTGTCAAGAATTTTATATTTTTATATTAAATGTTATGAACGTAGATACATATATATACCCTTGCATATTTATTACAAAAGTCCATTCTGCTAAAAACCTGTCAAATAAGAACCCTATTACAATACTGGAAACACAGTAAGTCACAACATCATTATCCCTTGAATCAGTCTTACAGCTTTGCTGCTGTCATTTTCAGAACCAGAACTAGAGAAGTCTGGTCATTCAGACCTGCTGGAACATTGGTATTGGAGCTTAATGACTAATAAAATTTTGGTTTACTAACTTTCAGCCTTAAGATAAAGTGCCCTGTCAGCCTTAAAATAAATTGTGCATTGTTCTATTAAATGCAGTTTAAGGCTGCTGGGAAAGCTACTATTGCTTAGTCACTTTCCATAATTTCAGACTTTGTCTGAACTGCTTACCATTACATTTTGCATTCCTTTGACAGTGAATGCAAAGAAATCTCAAGATTAGGTGCTTGCACCTGCAGGCAGCTAATCTCCATGTAAAAGTAGTCAGCAGTGAGAAAAATGTCAATAACTTTGCAGATACATGAAGGAATCCTTGTAAATTTCACACATAATTCCTCTGGTCTGCTTGCCTATAGCTGCGCATTTCTTCTCTCAACTGAGAGCATTTGCTAATGGAAAAAAGCTAATATCTTTGCAGATGCAAGAAATTTAGCATTTTGCATGGCTTTCATCACTTTGTGTTATTTCCCAAGCTTATTTGCTTACAAAAAAACACTTGTTTGTAGGTTAAGCCAGGGACATTAATCTTAGACAATCCACCCTTGTAAAAACAAGGGCAATTGTCTTCCGTCTATGTATGATATGATCAGTGCACTTTTACACCCCACTCCCAATTTAGCAGCTGAAGATCATAGTATATTCCAAAAAAAACCCCAAGAAGTAGGACCAAAATTTGGGATTTCAGTGATTGGCAGGTTTTGATTGCTGGTTACTTTTTAAGTAAGTGCACTTTGTAGTGTAGAATTGTTCTGAAGAAGCTTGGGAGTGTTCCAGGTGAAATCGCCTAACCTTTTATTTACTGTTCATACAACTGTTAATAAAGCTGCTTTGCCTTTCCATTTGGAGTCTCTCTCTTTTGTCTTTTTGGTCCTACTTCTTGGAGGTTTTTTGGTCTGTTTTTTGAGGCACCATGGCGGAGAGAGCTGAGGTTTTATCCACAAAAGAGAGTTTGTTTCAAAACTTAGGGGTTGGGGATGAAAATGCTCCGGTTACCAGAGGAGAATTTAACAAACTTATGGAGTTGCTCACTCAAATTGCTTCTAATTAGTCAGCATCGCAGACTTCGGGCTACACTGGGTTGCCTGGTAACCAGCAACAGTTTGTTGGTGTTATCAACAGGCAACCAGCATCCACGCAGTGGAGAGGCGTCACGAAGGGTGAGGAGAGGTCAAGGGACTTGCCTGTTATGGCGGAGACGCGTTTGCAGTTCGGGAACGCTAATTTTTTCAAGTTCCACTGCTTCTAATCACAATGAGTATATTTACAGCATTTCTGAAGGTTTTTCTTTTGAGACCTGGACTGGTAAGAGATTTACATTCTCGGAAGTTGCTCCTGAGAATGAGACTTTTCTGGGTGTATTGAAAACCTTTAAAGATAAATTAACACTGAAAAATGTACAAATGAAGACAGATTATTTAAACAAGTGCATTTTAGTGAGAAGAGTCTCTAAGGGACTCCGCTTTATGAAATATTCTAATAATGTTGAACCTGATAATACGTTTCGCAAAGAACTGTTACAATTATTTAACAACTTTGGAGTAGAAATGCTTAAAATTATGGTGAGGAACTACAATGTAATCTAGGAAAGGTTGTTAAATGAAGTGAACAATCTACACAATCGTATGGGTGCAGTCTTATTTAATGTTGAAAAAGTTAAATACCTGAATGTGTTTAAAGAACTTGATGGCCATTGCAATAATGTTGTAATAGGAAAGTTAAAAACCTGCAAAGGGATCTGGTTGAATATAGGGAGTGGAGAGCTTACCCTCCACCAAAGAAAATGTTGATCCAGGGTGTTGCAGACATGATTTTTGGGAGCTCGAAGTGATTCTAATGTGGCTGTTAATGACAGGGAGGGTTTCCCCTGCCCCCATTTAGAGCCGCCCCCCCCTTTGAGAAGGAGAGAACACATAGCCCAGAGACAGGGTCAAGTCAACAACAACAGTTGCAAGTTTTTCAGGGGAGGGAGAGGCAGAGGAAGTGGATGGGACAGGGGGAGAAGCCAACACTGGAACAACTACTACACGAGGGACCAACATTGAGACAACCGAGAGAGGTTGTAGAACATGCAGATACATTGTAGTTACTCATTCTGGTATACAGAACAGACTAGGTGGTTTCAGCAGTTTTAGCTATACAGACTTAGTCATTGAAAACAAGCACTTTGAAATATTTACTAAGGGTTTTCAATATGTACCAGCAAGGCCAGTGAGTTTGGTTAGAACTTTGATTGATGTCAAGTTGTTTACAAGGAAATTAAATTTGAATTTATTCTGTAAAGGGATGAAGCACATGAACCCTTGTTTAAGTAGAAAGAGTGTATTTGACCCCACCTTACGAATTTCTGAAGAACTGGTAGAGAGAGATGTCAGGAAATTAAATCTGAAGCAGAATACTAAATGTAATTTTAGTGAAATTGAAAAAGACACTGTACAGACTCTCTCACACTAAGTGCAGGGTGATGAAACCCGACAAAGGGGGTGGGGTAGTGTCAGTGGACTCTGTTGACTACAAGGCACACATGTTTGAGATTCTGTGATGATACTAAATATCCTGTTGCATCAAAAAATGAAATTACTGTAGCTTACTCTAAAATTGAATATTATTTAAAAGACCACTTGTTGCAGGGCACTTTTAACAAAAGTTTCTATGATTTTTTTTGCATGTTAGTAGATCACATATCCCCACCTTGTTTGGAATACCCAAAACACACAAAAGGTAGAGAAGCTTACTTTTCATCCTATTGTTGCTGGGGCAGGTTCTATTACAGAGCCCCTAGCTTTATATGTGGACCACCAGGCCAAGACATTTGTTAACCCTTTGAAATGAAACATATCTCTAGAGATTCTTGGGATTTTTTGAAAAATATTACTCTTGACAGGTTCAGTAAGGACCTGGAATTAGTTACTATCGATGTGGTGGAACTGTTTCCCAGTATACCACACACTGTTGGTTTGGAATGGTTTCATGAGTTGTTATTAGAAATTGACCTTATACTAGAATTTATGAAGACCACCTTGAGAAATAATTTTGTTTTTCAACAGGGAGAAATATAAACAGGAGAAGGGAGTAGCAATGGGGGCCGCTTGTGCCCCCTTGTATACAAATTGTGTTTTATACTATTTGGAAAGGAAATTTGTCTTTGAAACAGAGTGGTTTAGATATATTACATTTTATACCAGGTTCCTGGACAACATTCGTCTTTTTTGGCTGGGACCTGGGGATAAGCTTATTCAATTTCTGAGTTACATTATTAATAGTACCACCAAATTTAAAGTTTACGTACAACTCATCTACACAGACCATTAACTACTTGGATGTTACCATCTATAAAGATTGTCAATAACTGCTTCCAATCTAAGATTTTTCGAAAACACACATTTTCAAATTATGTACATTTTGACAGTGGACATCCCTTTTCTCAGAAGAAAGGGATAGTCAAGCGGCAGTTAATCAGAGCTTCCAGGATGTGTAGTGATGTGGTAAACTTTCAGAAAGAGAGGGAATTTATTAAAGAACTTTTTTTTTTTTTTTTTAAACAAAGGAATTACCCGTGTTGGCTTACAGACAGTTTGACAAAAGAAGTCGTTAGAGACAGGGAGCTGAAATATAAGCCCCTTTTAGGTTTGGACTGTTTGCCATCTACAACTAGTGAGCAGATTGATGGAGATTTTGGCTCAGCTTTTATCCACAAGGATTCAGCTACGTCCCCAGATAGAGAACATTATGAAGACTGGGGAGTGCTTACAATCAGTGAAGATACCAATAAATTATATCTAAGGAACCTAGGTTTGTCAGGAGAAGGGACATGAATCTGAAGGAAATGTTTGAGAGGGGAGATTGTGTTGATTTGAGGCTGAACAGGAAACCTGGTACATTTTGGTGTAGGTTTTGCAATCAGTGCACTCTTATGGCCGACCAGGAGAATATTTGTCTGGCAGCAAGGGGCTTTTTAAGTCCTTGGGACACTATAACTGTAACAGTACAGGAGTAGTGTATATGGTTTCCTGTGAAATATGTCACAGATTTTATATTGGGAAGACAGAGAGATGCTTATAGAAGCGGGCATATGAACACTCGTACGATATAGTAAGAGAAAAGAAGACTAGTGCACTGTTTAGGTATGTTAAAAACTGCAGGAATGCCAAATTCAGGTTCTTTGTTATAGAACAAATTTTACATGACCCCCCCAGGGGTGGTACTTGGGAAGCCAGATTAGAATATAGGGAGTTATTCTGGCAGATTAAACTGGATGCAGGCAAACCTCTGGGGGTTGAATGACTATATTAGTATTAACAGTGTCCTTGGACTAAGGGCTGCTAAATTGTGAATGATTTTAATTCAGCATTGTTCAAGGATATATTTTAATCACTGCATTTAATACACTGTGTTAATTTTATTCTGTTTGCCCTAAGCATTAAAGGGTTAACACTGTAGTGTTGAGTTGGGAGGGATTTTAGAATATGTGTTAATCAGTAATTGGCAGGTTTTGATTGCTGGTTACTTTTAAATAAGTGCATTTTGTAATGTTAATGTAGAATTGTTCTGAAGAAGCCTGGGAGTGTTCTGTGTGAAAGTGCTCAACCTTTTTATTTACTGTTCATACAACTGTTATTAAAACTGCTTTGCCTTTCCGTTTGGAGTCTCTCTCTCTTTTTGGATTTTTGATCACAGTACATTACCTTCTCTTGTTATATTGTCAAGCCTATATTTCTTACAACTAAAAAGTACTTCTTTACTTTACTGTCTTTAATAACACATAAACAGTCACTGAAAATATTCCTCTCGCATTTTAAATCCCCCTGACTGCATACTAGTAAAGCTACTTTACAATCTAACATGCAGTTTGTATCCTGAAATGTTTTATACATATATTAAAAACAAAAATATTTATGTAATTACTTTTTTCCATTTAGTGTCCTCCTAAGTATTAATGACATAAGGTAGGGTATATGCTATATGATTTGCCCACTCTTTTAATAAAGTCAGTAAATGTCCAATCTTTCTTAGCCACTTTTTCATACAAAAACATATTTCACAAATGTGATTGCTGCTTTATAGTGTCTGATTTATTCACGAATTTCAGTGTTGCCAGTAGTCTTCTTGATCATTTCCCCCTCAACAACCAGATTCTGGTTCAAGTCCAAGGTGTACTCCTAATTCTTCTTGTCAACTCTTGTGCTTTTAAAAATAATTTTATAGGATATTAGGAGATAACAAGGATATCGACCTAGAGGTCATTTTAAGACTAGCTGTTTCAACCCAATGTAATACCGTAGAAGTACTAGTCAGTAGGCCAGGCATATGTCTCCCCTAAGAAATCTATACAATACGGAGTATAGTGACAGGGTTGGTCCATGTGAGGCACATGGTGGAGGCCCTTGATCATAATTGTTAGAAACCTATGAGGGCCCTCTAATTGCTGCAGGTGCTTAGTCTGGTACAGATTGATTCGAGCATTGTACTCTATTAAGGACTGGATAAGTGCCGAGTATATAGGGGGTTATAACTTCTTTTATTCTCAAGGCGATCCCTTTACTAATCAAGTGAGCTACATGGAAAGCTTTCCTTACAATGGTAGACAAGTAGTGGTCGAAGTTAAGATCACGGTCAACCTGTGATCCTTGGTCCCTTACCACTTCATGGGTACTTAGGGTATTGTTGTTTTGATAGTGTGGAGGGACATTGTTTGTGCCGAAGGGAATGACGAAGCATTTCTTTGCGTTCAGTTTGAGACTGTGACTAATACACCAGTCGTTGGTCTGTGTGAGACCCTCCTGGAGTATACTGACATCACTTAGGGATTATGTGATTGCAGTTAATTTGCAGTTATCTGCAAACTTGGTCAGCCACAACCCTTTAGTTTTGACCTGAACTTCTGAGAAGTATATACCACACAGTAGGGGGCCCAGCACTGCCCACTGATAACAGGTCTGCTGGTTGATTTGGAGTCACCCACTTTGATAGTGTGTCTGGTTTGTGAGCCACTTGGCAACCTGTCTTGCAACAAAGGGATTTACATTCAGTTTGCTAAGTTTTTCAGTAATGCCTGAATGTATGATTGTGTTGAAAGCCTTTGCCAAGTTGACATATGCTATGTGCACAGATTTCCCTTCATCAGTGGCCTTGCTCACACTTTCAAAGCAATCCACCAGATTTAACAGGCAGGATCTGCCCTTCAGGAAGC
Source organism: Protopterus annectens (assembly GCF_019279795.1). Lineage (NCBI taxonomy): Eukaryota > Metazoa > Chordata > Ceratodontiformes > Protopteridae > Protopterus > Protopterus annectens. The sequence goes on along the minus strand of NC_056730.1, from coordinate 704,321,726 downwards.
CGAATTAGGTAGGATCCAGGGTTTGGAGGTCACTTGTGTCTTTATTTATGAGGTACATATGATACATTCCTTGGCCTTACAGATGAAACCGGTGAGGCTTTATGGGTCTGTAATTTCCCGGGCTTGTTGTTAAGGCACCTTTGTGGAGAGGAATATCTGTAGCTGTTCCCCATTCCGCAGGAACAAAGCCTTTGTTTAGGCTGTGGTTGAAAAGGGTACTTAGTGGTGATGGTAGTTCATGTTCTAGCCTGTTTAGAAGACAGCCTGGGATGTCAACTGGTCCTATAGAGGCTGTGTTATTTGCCTTAGACAGGGCTTTAAGGACCTGCTCTTCAGATATGTAAGGTGGGGGGAGAGTTTGGGAGAGGGTTTGTTGTAAGTGGGGATAAGGGAGTGAAATTTTCGCCAAACCTGTCCCCTAACAGGTTCACTATCGCTGTGGGGTTGGTGTGTGTGATACTGTTGGCCACCAATTCTGCACATGTTTGGGTCCTACCCTTCAGGTTACATATGTAGCTGTAAAAGGCCTTATGGTTATCTTTGGCAGTACTTGCTAGGTTTCTCTTAAATGAGCTCTTGGAGAATTTGACAAGTTGTCTTATTTGCTTGTTAAGGGCTGAGGAGGGTGCTTTTCCATTGTTGGGTCCTTGTCTTTGTTTTCTTGGACAGCAGCTTTTTCCATTTATTGTAGAGTTTGCTGATGCTGGAAGTCCACCATGGCAGCTTGATTTTACTTAGGGCTGTGACTGATTCTGTCTGGTACAGCCGAGTTTATATTATGCAAATGATTGTACAGGGCTGTAGTGTAAGCTTAGACATAGTTACCACTTTCAGATTGGGGTGGGGCTTGGAATGCATGTATACCTTGGAATGCATTTGTATCTTCACCTAGGAGGGTATAGTTTACCTTGGTGGAGATTTTAGTCTGATTTCACCCTTTGTGAGTTCTGCTGTTAGTGTCAGTTCGAAGGTGACTGATTTGTGGTCAGTTTTAACTAATGAGAGTCCAACAGTGCACCTGTTTAACATGTTAGTGAGGACCAGATCTGGAATGTTTGTTCCTCTTGTCAGGATATGGACAACTTGCTCTAGGGTATTTGAATTCACAAAGTCAAGGAACTTTTGTGCTAAAGAGTTTAGACTAGAGTAGTTTCCCAGTTGTTAGTGAGATACTTAAAATCCCCCATAACCAGTGTGTTTGGTAAAATTTGGATGGTCTTCAGTTTGATTAAATAGGCTACATGGGTGTCGTTGACCCATGGAGGGGGATCTATAACTGGCTAGGACTTAAATGGGGTCTTGCCTACCGTAACCTATACCTGGAGTAACTCCATGGAATTGTCCAGTCTAACTAGATACAAGGTGAATTTATCTCTAGTATAGATTGAAACACCGCCTCCTTTGGTTTTCACACATTCATTTTGCAGTCTAAAGATATGGAAGGCATTGCAGCTTTGCAGGGCCTGGGTACTCTCTGGGGCTGTAAACCAGGTTTCTGTGACTGCACAGACATCTATATCTTCTAGTGATAGAAGTGCTTCCAGGGAGTGCAGTTTTTGTTTTAAGCTCATAGATTTAGCAGCATGACCCTTAGTTTGTTCTGATTGGTTAATTTCACATCGGTAATGTTGTTTTTGAGACCTTGCCTAAAAAAGGCACTGGAAGGGAAGCAAGAACCTTTGCCAGCAGCCGAAAGCCTCGGGGGTGCCAGATGCAAACCATCTCTGGCAAAGCAGAGAGGTTTGTTGACCATGGCTTCCCTGGTGGACAGAAACTGGATCACCTTGGAATGGCGCCAAAAACTAAGCCAATTTATTGAAATCGATAATTTTTTTTATAATGTGGTATCATTCTAGGTGAGAGTAGTATGCTGCTCAAGGCTAAGGACATACCTGCTTGGGACATGTTCTCGGAGATCTCAACCATGTCTCTCTTCATGTAGTCCAGAGAGGTACATCTCAGGTCATTCACACCAATGTGAACTATAAAAGAGAAATAACTATACTTGTTGCTAACAGACCCTAGTGCATGCATGATTTGGTAGATTCTGGCACTGGACAGTCAGTTGACCATGACTTTTTTCCCAGCCTGGTGAGTTGGGACATCAGTCTCTCTCACTGAGTCTCCAATAACAAGAAAACTTGATTTTTGAGTATTACGCCTTACAGGCTTGGTGGATGAGACACCGGTGTTGCTGTGTTTCATTGGTGCTGTGGAGATTGTGTTAGCTTTAGCAGACTTGTGTTTTGGTGGTCTCTGGTGTTTTGGTAAGTTTTTTGAGAGAAACTCTGTGTATGTGGGTTTATGTGTTTGAGGAGTACTGTGCGTAAGCATAGTGGTGGGTAAATTGACAACCTTTTACGTCAGTTGTACCAAACCTGAAGCTTGAACTGCTTTTTGCTGAGTGGCAGCATGATTCTATCCAGCCAATATTTTCTCCACCTTTTCTGCTTGATTTTCTGTCAGGGTCTCCAAATTTCTTATTTGCTGGTATCCAGGCAGTGTACTTACTAACCAGTAATTGGATTTTGCCCAGTATGACAATTTCACTGAACCTTATTTATCAGTTTGTTTTCACACTGGAAGAGCTGAAATTAAGTTGTTGATCAGTGTGCAGCCACCTTGAAAGAGCAAGAATACAAATGTTAATGTTTGTCAGTAATAAATTCAGACCTAGGTTTATGGCACATTAGGCTAGATGAACTAATCTCAGAGTTGTGTGCATTTATTGTAACCTTAGAAAGATATGAAGTCTTTAGATATCTGTTTGCTATTACATCAGAGTTATTGCAAGGAAGCTGTTGCTTGGAAGATTTTATAAACATAATTGATGATCTGTAAGCATGGGTAGTGGTCATGTGGGAAAATAACTTGACAAGAGACTGATGTGGTTTACTGTCATAATCTTGAAGTCCACAGTCTTGAAATTCATAATACTGAGACCTAATAATGAAATATCAAAATGCTGAAGACAGCAGTGTCAAAAAATCTCGAATAACAATTCCCCTACCAGTCTTGAACCCAGGAATGAGGGTTAACATGGGGTCCTGCAGGGTTGGGGACACAAGAATTAAGTGGCAACATGGTTCCTTTGGGGGGGCCAAGTCCAAGAGTTTGATACTGTGATCATCAGTGTTTTTGGGCTTTTGATAATAGACTTAGGAATATGATTTTCATGATTGTAAGCTTCATTATTGTGATAGTAAACCAGCTGATACAGCTGCTTAATCAGTCGAGGTGCCTTCATTTTCTGTTATATAAAAACAAATTAAAAAAAAATGGGGTAACAGATCTAAAATCGGTCTGTTATGATGTTGAACGCACAGGTGTTCAAACATTGTAATATCGAACCCATATGTCAAAAATGTAAAAATACTGAATCTGCGGAACACCAATTTTTTTCCCAGGGAAAAAAAATTGGTGGGCCATTTTCGTGTCTTTGCTATTTCCTCCACTGTGGTGTGATCTCGGAGTTGGTATATTTAAGTGGGAGGGTGTGGGGGCGAAGTCCCCTCACATTAGTATAAGTTTAAAGTGTACGTGTATCTTTTGTTTTTGTACCCGAACAGCAGTTATTTTTCCCCTGGGAAAAAAAATCGCTGTTCTGTGTGTTCATACTTTTTGCATTTCGAACTTCCCGGTTCGATATTACATCATTCGAACACTTGTGCATTTGATGATGTGATATAGACCCGTGTAAAATACATAGATACACTAATATACTGTAACATCATAGGGTCTGGAACCTGATCCAGAGTCGCATTTTAGCAATTAATACAAATGCCAAGTCCAGAAGACAAGAAGGCATTACAGAGATGTCTAGGAATGATGCTGTGTCTTTGAAACTTTGTATTTAGTAAGTGTGAGATAACCATGCTTCTAAGAAAGCTGGTAGAGTGAGATGCAACCTGTGAATGGAACAGGGGACAAGAAGAGTTTTGAGATGTTTATCAACATAGTTCAGTATTAAAATAATGTGATATGAATGAGCTATTTGTGTTGAAAATGGAAGAGTTAGCATGATCTAAGAGCTATAAATCCATTATGGAGTAGACCAACTGTCTGTAAGTTAAGATAGTTTACAGACACACCAAATTGATGTGCTGAGATAGAAGCGAGACCATTAATAATAGTGTGTAGATGTGAAAAATAAGAGGAGATATGTCTGTGGTGAAGAAATTAGGGTGAAAACAGATCAGAAACCCTTGGAAAGCATATTTAGGAAGTTTTTACAAGGGACATTCAAGATTGCAGTGATTGTAATTTAAAGAATTATGATCTAAAAGTGAAATATGGAGTAGATGAATAGTTGCACACAGCAAATATATGTTGAGTAAAGCATACTTAAAGCAACACAAATAATTGTTAGAAGAAATAGAGTACTTTGGTAATACAACAGTTGTTTGTCTTTCGGCTTTTCCCGGTAAGGGGCCGCCACAGTGGAACACCGGTCTGCTAATGATTGGCAGTAAATTCTTACAAAACACCGGGGTGCCAGCTCGACGCCCAACCTTCAACGAAGGCACGCCCATTTCCGCACGCATGTCTTTCGAACGCTACCCAACCGCGGGGAGGACATGCAGATTCCACACAGAAGGCACTCCCAAGCTATGCCGAGAATCGAACGGGAGAACCTCTTGCTGTGAGGTAACAATGCTACTGCCGTACCACCACGGCTATTTTGGTAATACAACAGTTACTAATGACAAAAGAAAATGTAGAAGGATTTTTGAGATGTACTTAGGCTAATTTAGAAATGCATTTGCTAAAAGAAATTGTATTAAAGGTTAGCTTGAGGGAAGTTATCAGTAAAGAAAGGAGTGTTGTTTTTCTCTTGGAAGAAATGGGATACAGTAATCACATGTAGGAATAGAAAGTCCAAAGACAAAGCAAGGAATGCAATGGTGTGGCCAGGAATTTTAACTCATAACACTGGTTATACTGTGTCTTCTGAAGTGCACAGAGTAACAATGGTCCAAAAGAAGAGATTCTAGAATATCTATTACCACCCTGTACTTGGGTCAAGTGGGAATTGTTTTATTGAAATTCAGAGAATAAATGTATCTTAATTGGATGCAGTATTAATCTTAAATTTCATAGATTAGTCCAGCAAATAGAGTGGCAAATGAGATTAGTACGTGTGTAGAAATTCAGACCTGTCATGGCCATTCCACTCATTCCTCAGTCTTTTCGACAGGTTGAGCGAGCTGTCCCAGTTCTGAAGAATGTTGTGAAAAGGAGCTATAGCAAAAGCTGATGGTTGTCCTATCAGTTTTGGAAATGCAAAAATGTGTCATTGCAGTGAGTTGGTCTCTCGCAAGCTCATTTTTTGATGGCTGGAAGGTTGATCAAAAGATATCAGTTTCAACTGTCGTGTTGATGCCTGAAGATCAACATAGTAAAAGAAATGCTGGGACAAATCAGCAGAAACAGAAATGCTGTTAAGACAGGAACTGCAGAAGGCTACCAGTTTACAAGCTGGTGACAAAGTAAGACTCAGAAAGCTAGTGGAAGTCCACAGCCTGAAGCATGTTTGGTAAAACAGCTGAACTAAGACTGTTTTTACTTTGTGAAGAGGCTGGAATGCTGTGTAGAATAAGTTCCAGACATCTGTAGAAGACCGATGTATTTAAATTGAAGTTCCCAGAAAGATGAGCAATCAGAATTGCTATAAGAAGTGTTATTGCAAGAAAATAAAAGTTGTGGTAACTCATCAAATATTCAAGAGAGAGTGTGACTGCTGAAGTTGGCTGCCCATGTGAAGCTGAAGAGTTTCAATCGAAAATGTTTATGAATATTATTTATTTATTTTATTTATTTTACATTTGTTGACTGGGCTAGACTAACTGGATATATGTCCATTTTCAGTAGAGGCCCAGGGAGATAAGCTCCGAGGAAACAAACAAAATCACATATACAAAAATTAATGTATACAATGAACATTGCAGGTGCAGTACAGAGAATAATCAAAGAGGTCGTTCGTTCATAACATAGTGCAAAATATACAGATACAGTTAGTACAATACAAAATGTAGTTGCAATACATCATAAAGAAAAAGATGGCAGCTGAATTATGCAATGTATTAGTATACAAGTAGTCAAAGAAAAAGTAGGAGCTGAAATTATACAATATATTAGTAAAAGTAGTCTCCTTAATGAGATTCTGAAGATGTTAAGTAATAGTATAGAAGGACAGGGTAAGTTGTTATTAAGAAAAGGAACTTGATTACTGAGAAGAGGAGGGTAGGTTGAACCAAGTAAGAAGAGCTAGTTGATCAGTCAGGTTTAGTACAGGGGCACAACCAGTGTGTTCTGAGGAAAAGTTTCAATTTGGTTTTAAAGAGTGATATAGAGGGAAGAGAGGAAAGTTCATTAGAAAGAAGGTTCCAGGATTTTCCAACAGTATTAGAGAAAAGAGAGTCCCCAGCCCTGTTTGATTTAGAAATATTTACAAGAAGTTTGTGATGATCGTAAGGTCTTTAGATTGTTGTAGGGGGTAATGAGGGTAGATAGTATAGGGGTATTTAGTAGGTTGGTAAAGGGTTTTATGGACAATGGTCAGTTGGTGGAATTTAAGCTGATTTTGTAATTCATGCCATCCTAGCTGCATTAGATTAAAACAGTGGTGGGTTCTGAAAGGGTTACCTGTTGCAAATCTGGCTATGTTATTGTAGGAGTTTTCCATTTTATTAAGGTTGTTTTTAGAGAGATTAGTATATATGGGTGAGGCATAGAGGAGTGTAGAAATTAGATGGGTGTGAGCAATAGTTATTCTAGCTGCAGGAGAGACTAAGAGTTTGATCCTGTAGAGACAGCCTAGTTTTCTATTAACAGATTTTAGAATATTGTTAATATGGGTGTCGAAGTCAAGGTTGTTATCTATGGTGTTACCTAGTAGTTTGGTAGTTGGATTTGGGGATATGAGAGTACCATTATTGGATGTTACTGTGCAGTCTATTGGGGGGGACTTACAAGTAGGAGTACAAAGGAGGAGTTTAGTTTTTTGGGGGTTCAAAAGGAGACAGCGATGTGTAAACCAACTGTGTTAAACACATTTTGGGTAAAGGAGTGAAGTTCACATATAGATGTGGCTGAGCATATAAGTGTGGAATCATCTGCATATTGTATGCATGTAGCTTGGGGGATTGCTAGGTGAAGGTCGTTGATAAATATAGAAAACAGGAGAGGTCCTAATATGGACCCTTGAGGAACACCAATATTAACGGGCAGATGGGTAGATAGAATGTTATACCAAAGTACAGCCTGTTGTCTGTTATCTAAGTAGGACTGGAACCATTTTATAGCTAGTGCATCTAGTGACAGGGATTTGAGGATATTTATAAGTATCTGGTGATTTACCATATCGAATGCCTTAGATCTATAAACAGTGCAGAGGAAAGCATATTGAGGTTACGTTTTTTGTTAATACAGTCAGTAAAGGAAAGGAGGGCAGTAGTAGTGCTGTGGGAGGGTCTGAAACCATGTTGAGAGTTTGAAAGTAAGTTATTTTGTATTAGGTGGTCTAGCAGTTGTCGGTGGATGCATTTTTCCATGATCTTTGCTAAGGGAGAAAGTAGGGCTATGGGGTGGTAATTGGAGAGTTCAATAGAGTTCCCACCCTTGTGAAGGGGGATAATATGGGATACTTTCCAGATTTTAGGGATGTGTCCTTCACTGATGGTTCTATTGATGAAAATGGGATAGACGATGGATTTGGCTGCCTTTTGTAGATATTCAGCGGGTAGTTGGTCTGCTGAAGGAGTACATGGTTTCAGTTTTTGGATAAGGGTAAGAATATATGTTGGGAATGGTTGGAAGAGAAATGGAGGGGATGGGTTAGAGTTGGATATAGTTAAGTTCTGAGTAGATAACTGACTGGCAAGAGTTTGAATGGCGTCAGTGAAAAAGGTATTAAAGGCATTAGCAGTCTTGCTTGGGATTCTCCTGGTCTGTGCCTTGTGGGTTTGGTGTGATGGACTGACCTAGGTGTAATAATTAATTAATACTCGCCCAGAACTTTTGTGTTTTATTATGGTGAGTCTGCTGAAATTGTAGGTAGTAGTTTCTTTTTATGCAAAAATCATACTTTGCTGTAAATTTCTTAAGTACTTAGTATTGTGCCAAGATTAATTTATAGTTATTGCAGTGTAATGCATGCTATCTCATGCACATTTGTATTTTCTGACTCAAAAAATGGAGATGTAGAATGAGGTTTAAAGTTCTAATTAAATGAACTGGCTACATTGATTTGCATGACTGTGCACCCCCTATTCTATTTATTTATTTTGTTTGTTTATTTACAGTTTAACAGTTAGCCCTGCTGTGTTGAGGCCCGTTGCCAGAGGGAACAGAGTTAAAATACAAAACATATAAATGAACGAAAAACATTTAATACTGATAATTGAAACTGGCATTAGTAAGTCATAAATAGCTGGTTGAAAATTAAACATTTGCAGTCTTACAAAGAAAATAGAATAAAACATACCAGTCATATCAAAGTGTAAATCTGCATACAGTCAGTCGTGTATATAAGTAGACTTAAGTTGTTGTTGTGTCTTTCGGCTTTTCCCGGTTAGGGTTCGCCACAGCAGAACTCCGGTCCGCTAATGATTGGCAGTTGATTTTTACATGCTGAGTTGCCGGCCCTAACGCACAACCTTCAACGAAGGTACGCCCATTCACGCATGTCTCCACAGTAAACACTCTAGCTGAGAATCGAACGGGAAAACGGCTTGCTGTGAGGCGATAATGCTACCGCAGCACCACCACGTATTAAATTGTAAAAATGAACCCTTAGATCAGGCACGTAGAAATTGAAAGTGAGAAAACTAATAAGTGTAAACAAGGTTGAAAGAGTACATATTCTGTATGAATTTAGTTTTGTGGATAGATTGAGTGGACATGAAATATTCATTGTTCCACATTTGGGGCACCATATGGGTGAATTTCTAATAGCTTGATGGAGTCCTTAAGTAATTTAAAGTAAGTGATTTGTCTTGTATTGTGGAAAGATGTGTGTATGTAATATATGTTTATGTAGACATAAAAATAATTTGGAATGATGGACCTTATGGAAGGCAAACTGCTTCTGTTATGTTTTTCTGTTTTACTTGTTAAACAATCCTGACTTAATGGAAGAGAGAGCCCAGAGGTTCATGGCTATGGCAGCTTGGATGAAGATAAGTTGAAGGGTCCAGGGATGAACCGTTCTTTGCCTTAAATTCTTAATACCAGCCATAATATTTGCAGTGTCCTGTGTGTTCGTAGCAATTCAGTTTTTGCAGTAGACTGTAAGGTACCTGTAGCTGTAGACTGCTATGGAACAACTTAATGTATTATACCCTTTTTGCTGTGTTGATGAGTGATGGATTATCCCTGACAATTTCATTGTTTGTCTTTCCTTCCTACAGTCAAATTGTTTACTTGTTCTGATTTTGAACAAGTTCACTGGTGGTTCAAGGAGCCTGCCTTGGCTTCTTAGTGGTTCAGGGAATGTGGAATAATGCTTAGGGGTGTGTGTGTGAGTGGGGGGTCATCTCCATGTGTGCCACATTCAGCTACACTGTCAGCTTATTGCCATGGAAGCTGCAGAGTGGGATTTGAGACCCCGTACTTTGATGATCCAGTCCAACAGTCTTGTTGTATAGTGCCTAAAGAAACAAGGGGATTAAATGCTTATAATCCCTCAGCAAGAAAGTGATGAGTATTGCAGTGAGATGTAATGGCTAATCTTGATCAGTGAAATTCATAGATAACAAAAGTCTTGATTGTTGAAGTGATAATAGCAAAATATGCCTTTGTAAAACTTGTAAAGTATGCACTGTTTGCTTTCTAAATACGTAACAAGCCTTAGTAATAAATTGTATGCTGATCACTGACATGCTGAAAGGGAACTCCATTCTTTTCTAAAAGAGATTCCTCTGAGTGAAATCCATTCATTTATTTGAAATTGTGTGTGCATGCTTTCAAACAGTATAGTATAGAACTGACATTTAATTTGCAAAGATGTATAGTAAGGTCACCTGCAGAAATGTAAACCTCTTAATTTATTTTTTGTACTTACTTTAACACTTTTTAAATGCTAAACACACTAGCAAAAGAACCATGTTCCAGGGATAAACCAGTGTGTATAGTAAAGAACAAAATGTAGCAACAAAGTCCAATACATACTGGAAGCACACAAAGAAAAGTTGCAGTAAAGTAGTCCAAAATGTTTATTCAAACAGATAAGCGCTTTCACGATAGACAATAGACCATCGCTTCATCAGATCTAATTAAAACAAACACACACCCTTATTTTAAAACAACTGCATCCAATTACTGAGTCCAGGAAGTGTGCATAGAAACATATCACATAAAAAACAACGAAGCATAAAAATATAAATAATGCCATACATTCAACTAAATAGACAATAATGATGACATACTTAATAAATATAATAAATTACTAATAATAAAATAATATAGTCTACCTCCTTAGTTTGCGCATTTTAAGTGCTGGTCTAAGAGGTATGAATTAATTAAGCCCACTTCCTTTAGTAGCACCTAACCTAATGATCCGTTGTGTTTCAACAGATTTGGTTTTATTCATGATATCACCTAACCTAGCATCAGTATATAGATTGTCAATAACTAAGAATCTAAAGGTATGCTCTGAGCCCTTTTCCATAGCATGTTTCGCTAGTGCATTGCATTTATATGAAATATTAATAGAATATAAGTGTTCTCTGATCCTTTCTTTAAACTTCCTGTTGGTTTTACCAACGTAGAAGCAGGAACACAAATTACAGATGGCAAGGTACACTATATCTTGAGTATTGCCAGTAGCAGCACTCTTGAAGTAAAACGTTCAACCAGTGTCAGGATTCACAAATCTACTGCTAGAATCAATATATCCACAGTATCTACAATTACCACAAGGTTTAGTGCTCGGGGAGTGGATAGCTGTCTTAGCATTCATCCGATGTAGTTGGGTTGTATAACACAGTAGTCTCTTCAGATTAGGTTTATTTTTATAAATGAAGGCTGGATATGTACCCACAACCCCTCTTATCTCATCATCTGTCATGAGCACTGACCAGTTTCTCTTAATAATATTAGTAATCTCTTTGCTATCTCTAGTGAACTGTAGGGAACATGGTATAGCAGCCTTCTTAGGACCAGAGATAGTATTAATATTATCAATCTTATTATTTCTAGAAAAATACGGTTTAGCTCTAGAAGCCCTCAGGGCTGCTCCTTTGTTCAAACCCACCAAAATTTCCTACGGCTTATACCCTCTATCCAGAAAATTGTTTTCAAGCCTCTTCAATTCTGCTTGATGGCCTTCATTACTAGCATTGACCCTGGAGGCTCGCATACTCTGCCCCGTAACAATATTCAAAAAAATGTGTGTCGGGTGCATACTAGTCCGATGTAGCAGGGAATTTTTATAACAGTCCTTCTTATACAATTCCGTTCCAAAAGTATGTTGTTCAGTCTGATGTACCATAACATCTAAAAATTCAATCTAACTGGAAGAATACTTCAAAGAAAACTTAAGGAATGTAGTTGTGGTGTGCAAGTACTCTACAAACTTCAATAAGCTAGTATGGCTGCCTGTTCATAAAATAAAAACGTCATCCACAAACCTTACATATATATTAATGTATTGAGTGTATTCATGAACATTCAATACAAATCTATGCTCCCATTCAGCCAACACCATGTTGGCATAGGTGTTGGCGTAGGAGGTTACCCATAGCTACACCTGTACGCTGCAGGTAGTAGTTGAGGTTAAAGAGGAAGACTTTGTTCTCTAATATAATCTCCAGAAGATATCCAAACAACTCAATAGTATTAATATCAAATGTCCCATCCTTGTTGAGATAGCAACTCAGCCACTCAATACCAATGTCATTCAAAATAACCTTAAATAAGGATGCAATGTCAAGAGTAACCAAAAGGCATCCATCAAGGTTGTTACTTCCATTAACATGTTGATATAACACCTGTAGGAACTGTTTAGAGTCCTTCAGTATAACTTCTGACGTATCTAAAATGGGTCTCAATTTCTTCTCAATGTATATGGAACAGGGTTCAGTCATCCAGTTACCTCCTGCTACTATAGGTCTAAAGGGTGGTGTATCAAGATTTTTGTGTACCTTGGGTAGCCCATGAAACACGGTACTGTAGGTTTATCTACAGTAAAATAATCACATAGTTCTTTAGAAATACAACCACAAGAAAAACACACTTCAATACTGTCTTGCACCTTATTAATAACATTCTGTACATCATTCAAATTGATTTTGGTATAAACAGACTGATCATTTAACATGTCAGTAGTAGAATTATTGTAAAAGGTACTGTTCATAACCACTACCGACCCTCCTTTATCAGCTGGGCATATGGCTATGGAAATATCGTTCCGCAAATGGTCCAAAGCATACCTTTCATGTGTACTCAAATTATTAAATGTATGCAATCTATAGTCGTGATTATACATAGGAGCAAATTCATTTTCACAAAACCTTAGAAAAGTTTCAAGTACTGGATGATTTGTAGGTACAAATATAAAAGTTTTTTTTAAATATTAACATTGGTATTATCATGACCAAACATAAGTTTCAACATAACATTTCTCCCGAATATCCGTAGGTCAGTCACTGTATTAGCTAAATCACCTCGTACAGCTAGAATAAAGGACAAGCCTCTCTCCAGCATGGAGGTCTCATATTCTGATAAAGTCCTGTCTGATATGTTAAACACTTTGGACTTGTGGCATGCTGCCACATTTTCTTGATGGTTCGATTGTTGTGCATTTCAGCAGACTGTTACTAATACTATCTTTGGTCCCAAGAAGGCTGCTATACCATGTTCCCTACAGTTCACTAGCGATAGCAAAGAGATTACTAATATTATTAAGAGAAACTGGTCAGTGTTCATGACAGATGATGAGATAAGAGGGATTGTGGGTACATATCCAGCCTTTATTTATAAAAATAAACCTAATCGGAAGAGACTACTGTGTTATACAACCCAACAACATCGGATGAATGTTAAGACAGCTGTCCACTCCCCGAGCATTTACCTTGTGGTAATTGTAGATACTGTGGATATATTGATTCTGCAGTAGATTTGTGAATCCTGACACTGGTTTTACTTTGAGTGCTGCTACTTGCAATACTCAAGATATAGTGTACCTTGCCATCTGTAATTTGTGTTCCTGCTTCTACGTTGGTAAAACCAACAGGAAGTTTAAAGAAAGGATCAGAGAACACTTGTATTCTATTAATATTTCATATAAATGCAATGCAGTAGCGAAACATGTTATGGCAAAGGGCTCAGAGCATACCTTTAGATTCTTAGTTACTGGTTAGGTGATATTATGAATAAAACTGAATCTTTTGAAACACAATGGATCATTAGGTTAGATGCTACTAAAGGAAGTGGGCTTAATGAATTCATACACCTTAGACCAGCACTTAAAATGCGCAAACTAAGGTGGTAGATTATATTATTTTATTATTTATTATATTTAAGTATGTTATCATTATTGTCTATTTAGTTGATATGTATGGCTTTATTTATATTTTTATATATTTTTATGCTTCGTTGTTTATGTGATATGTTTCTATGACACACTTCCTGGATTCAGTAATTGGATGCAGTTGTTTTAAAGTAAGGGTGTGTGTTTGTTTTAATTAGATCTGATGAAGCGACGGTCTATTGTGAAAGCGCTTATCTGTTTGAATAAACATTTTGGACTACTTTACTGCAGCATTTCTTCGTGTGCTTCCAGTGTGTATCGGACTTTGTTGCTACTTTTTAAATGTTAAAAGGTAGTTAATGCAAATACTTTTCCATGAACTGTAACATTTTTTTTTTTGACTAATAATGTGTACTGGTTGAACATCTCTTACTGCTTCACCAAACATTTGGATGGGAAGACAGAGGAAAGTTGTAAATTTGTCTTGGCGTAATATGATTCCGTTTGGCCTGTGTGGCAACACAATTATGAAATTGGGGATAGCAGTTGAAACTCCTGGATAGACGAGTATAGCTAGCAGCATTTAGTGAGTTTGGAGACTAAAGCACAACAAACATTGAGACTGATCTGAATAGTGCATATTATTTTTATGTGCAATATGACATGCATCTGTTTGAAATGGATTTTCTATTTTTTTAACTGCTGTTACAGGTCAGGCTGACATGGGATAATTTTGTAAAGTACTCAAGAAGTCTTTGAGCATGTGACTATGAATTCTGTTATGTCAAGGAGCACAACTGCAGTGCAGTTTTTAGCAGAAGCAGTGTCTACTGACAGGTTTGCTAGAACATAAAAAGAACAAGGGCATAAAGAAGAAAATGTCAACTTGCTAGGAACAGCTGAAACATCATAATGTTACTTGTCTGGTAACAAGGGAAGAGTACATAAGAACTTTTGGACACTCCTGTTGCTATAGGCTAGCACAACTAGTCATATTTGACTTGTCTTACAATACAAATATTGTAAATAAATCATAGTGTATGCCAAACCTATGCATTGTGTATAATGCACTGCAGTCTTGTTTTTTTAATACCTCTTAAATTATCACTTAAGACATAGGCACACATACGTTCATAAAAAACAAACCCTATAATTTTTCATTCATATTCATTATACATTGCCTATATTTTTCTTTTTAACAAAAATAATTTATTCCAACATTGCATAGATTACTCATTTCTTGCTTTCCCTTAAACCTCGCTTTTCCTCCTGAACGTTGTTCTGCGTGCAAAAACATAAACTCTGCAACCTTGATTTTCAGAATTTTAAACTGTCAGACTCGTATGTTTAAGGTCTGTTCTAACTAATTAGGAAAGTGTGAGGAATGTTTTGTCTGCAGTTTCTCCTGGTGAGGAATTATCTGCTTTAAATAAATGCCTTCTATTGTACAAGTCACTACTCATTGTTTATAGTGTGTGTGTGATTCAGTTGATACTACAACGGGCTTTGGCTATTGGTACTGTGTTGAGGTTTGCCTGTCTGTGTTCTCAGAACCTGCCAGATGATGATAAAAATGAGATTTTAAATTCTCCTTTGGATACAGATTTAGATGTTCATCGTGTTTCACTGTTGCAGTCATTACTCTAGGGTTATCATGCTGGCAGGATACCCGCAGTCGGCTTGAATTCCAAAGTCTTGGTCTGGCGTCGGTTGCTGTCGCCTCTTCCCTGACGTCAGTGCGCCAGGGGTATAAAAGATGCAGCTGACACCATTTTCTTCAGTCTTTCTTGCCGTGCGGTGCCCGAAGCAAAAGCAGTTCGCAAGTGCCGGTCGGCCAACTCCTGAGATTTTCGAAATTGAATTTCAGATCCGAAGTCTTCTATAAAGCTAAGTACCCCATTGGGGAAACTTTTTTCTTGCTCCAGACTGATGTCAGAAAAAGTTAACAATTGTATTTCTTGTGGGAAGCAAATACCTCATAAGGATTTTCATTCTTACTGTATTCCTTGCCTAGGCCCTGACCACGACATTGCTAGTTGTTGGTTTTGTGCTAGATTTAACCAACGCACTATAAAGCATCGGCACGATTTTGTTTTTCATTACTTTGGCCGAAGGTTTAACTACATAATGCCGTCGGAACAGCCAACGACCGGAGTTAATAAAAAGCGCAAGGAAAAAGAAAAGGACAGGCATCCAAGGTCCAAAACTGACGACAAAGCCTCTTCTAGGCCAGTCGCCAGTTCGCCTGTTCTCAGTGAGGCGCTTTCACAGCCCCTGACACCCGCTACCTCAGAGCCACAGGCCACCTCCGACTCCCACGTGGAGACAACTAGGCCTGTGGATACTCAAGGTATTGGGCCTTCGGAAACGAATCCCTCAGATGGGTCCGGAGCCGCTGAGCAGGCATCGGCTTCTGAGGGTGTTTTCAGACCTACACAGCTTTATATCAAGCCAACTTTAGCATCAAAGACTAAAACAGTTTTAAAGACAAGGAAACAAGTACAGCATTCTCCAGGACAGACTTCCATGCCTAAGAAACAGATGCTCAAAATGGCCAAAGACCTAATTACTTTGATCAGGGGTTCCCATCCCCCTCCTGATAAGAGGTGTAGGCAAGACACTGAATATGATTCCTCTGATCAGGTTTCCATTTCCTCTGACTCCTCTTCAGAACAGGGATACTCTATTCCTCCCTATGAGGATTTTGATGCTGAAGAATCTATTCCTTCAGCTTCTCCTCCTGAGGATTACTCATTTGGGGAAACCCTGCATACCATGAGGGAGCATTTCCACTGGGAGAGCCAAGATTATTCAGATTCTAAGAAAAGGCTCAGAGACTTTGTTTTACTACCTCAGCACAGACCTCTTGCTATTCCTCCTGTTCTAGACATTGTAGATGATGTATTTTCAGAGTCCGGCCTGTCTCCTGACTCTCTACCTCCTGCACCTGTTAAGCCAGACAGATACTACAGGGTTCCAGATTCTCATAAATTTCTATATAAAAACCTTGCTGCTGACCCAGAAACTATTTCTCAGGGTCCCGAAGGGTTCAAGGCTGCTACTGCAAAAACGCCCGTCCCCTCAGATAGAGATTCTAGGGCACTGGACAGATGGGGGGAAAAAGTTTACACTTCTTGGCTGTAAGGGCTTTAAATTGTCAGTTTCATGTGCTTAAATATCAGCAATACTTAATGTCTCTGTTAAAACAGAAAATGATGACAAATTCTGAATGTTCTGAGAACAAGGAATTGCAGGACTTATTGCATGCAGCTGAACAAGTGGGAAAACATACTTTGCAATGTGGTTATGATTCACTGGAGGCCTCTTGCAGGGCTGCTGTAACAGGTTCTGTCATTAGAAGGCATGCTTGGTTAAAGGAACAGACTCTGCCTGATCATGTTAAAGCAAAATTATTGGATGCTCCATTACAGCATGATACTTTGTTTTGTGTTAAGGCAGAAGAGGTGTTGAAGAAAATGGAGGATAAAGCTAAATCTATGCAGACAGTACAGCCACCCAGATTTAGCAGGAACTGGCCTTCTAAGAATTGGTTATTTCCCGTGTCAGACAGGCCACAAAGAGGCAGATACAGATGCACTAGAGGCAGACAACAGCCCCAGGGCTCATACAGGCCCGAACAGTGGGGTGCTTCTACCTCCAAAAGCAAAGAAGACAAATCACAGCCATATAGGAAACAGTCCCAATGACTTCCCTCTGCCAATGCCAGGCATTTATCTTTTGGCAGCACCCTTAGGGGGAAAGCTAGCACTTTTTTCACAAAATTGGCACATAATCACCCAGGACAAATGGGTCTTAAATATAGTCTCTCAGGGCTACAGGTTCCACTTTCACACTCTTCCAAAGGCAAAAGGTATGCCAGACCTGCCACACAATCAATGGGCAGAGGCACAAAACCAAGTTTCATCTCTCATGGACATGAGGGCTATTCAGCCAGTGCCACAACAAGAGCAGGGACAAGGATTTTACTCAAGACTTTTTTTAGTACCAAGAAAGGACAAAGCATGGAGACCAATTCTGGACCTGTCTATTCTAAATACTTTTCTGGACGTTCCGAAATTCAAAATGTTGACTCTGCAGCAGCTTCTGCCCATGCTGGGCAAGAAGGCTTGGCTTGTTACTTTTTGTTACTTTGGACCTCAAAGAGGCATACCTGCATGTCCCAATCAGACAATCTTGCAGAAGATACCTCAGATTCATAGCTGGCTCAATGCACTACCAATTCTCTGCACTGCCCTTTGGCTTATCTACTGCGCCCAGGGTCTTCACAAAATGCCTGGCACCAGTAATTGCATTTTGCAGACAAAGAGGAATTCAAATATATCCCTACTTGGACGATGCCTTATTCAAGCAGAAACCAAAGACATTCTACTAAAGCATCTGGCGTTTGTAAAAAGATTACTTATTTGCCTAGGGTACACAGTAAACTTAAAGAAATCAAAGCTAGTACCCTCTCAAGAGATAATATTCCTGGGTGCAAGCTTAAATACAACTGCCCAGATGGCTTATCTCACGCCAGACAAACAAAGGCAACTGACTTCTTACTTCGAAAGCATGGCAACAAAGACCCAGTTATCTGCAAGAAAAATTCTGCAGGCTCTGGGCTACATGGCCTCCTGCATTCTGCTAATTCCATATGCAAGACTGCATATGAGGAAACTACAATGGTACCTAAAAAGTGTTTGGACTCAACATTGCCATAGCCTGGAATCATTAATTTCACTCATTCCCTGCCTGCAACAGGAGTTTCGATGGTGGGCACAGGCCTTTCACCACAACAAGGGACAGCCATTCACTTTACTCACAGCCAGGCAAACACTAACAACAGATGCATCAGATTATGCCTGGAGGGCCCACATGGCAGGAAAATGTATTCAGGGCACATGGCCCCCAAGCCAAAGGCATCTACACATCAATCAAAAAGAGATGCTAGCTGTACAAAATGCCCTGACAGCCTTCAAGGACCTACTTCATCCAGGACAGCTGCTGATAAAGACGGACAACACCACAGTCATGTGGTACATAAACAAGCAGGGGGGGCACAAATTCCTACCCCCTCTGCAGACAAGCCATGATTTTGTGGAACACAACATTGACTTACCAAGTATACCTGCAAGCACAATTCCTGCCAGGAAAAACAAATGCTCTGGCAGACGAACTAAGCAGAAACCTAATGGACCCTCACAAGTGGAAACTAGATCCACAAATCTTCAGCATGATAACAAGGAAATGGGGATGGCCAGACATAGATCTTTTTGCCTCCCTTCACAACTGCCAACTTCAGAGATTCTGCACAAGGACTTATCACAAAGAAGCATGGAAAGTGGATGCTTTGTCATTCAGCTGGAACAACCTTACAGTATATGCCTTTCCTCCACTGCCTCTCCTCCCCAAGGTACTTTCTAAAGGTCAGACAACAGAAGCCACAAATGATACTGATTGCCCCGGATTGGCCACGCCAACACTGGTACCCAATCCTAAGAAGCTTGTCCCAAGGCCCAGCCTGGACATTGCCTCAAATTCCTCATTTACTGACCCAACAAAACAATCAGATCCTGCACAGCCAACTCAGAACTCTATATCTAGCTGCATGGCGGATACTGTAACCATTCAGAATGCACCTCTCTCTAAAGTGGTTATGGATGTTATTTTGGAGGCCAGGAGGCCCAGCACCAGAAAATCTTATGCAGAAAAATGGAAGAGATTCTGTGCTTGGAACCAGGCACAAGGAATTGACACGCTTGTTCCAAATATTCCTCAGATTTTACAATATCTAACTGAGATGCTGGACAAAGGGCCTATCCTTCTCATCAATTAAGATCCATGCCTCTGCCATTTCAGCTCATTACAATACAGACCCACCTATTTTTTCACATCCATTGATTAGGCAGTTCCTCAGGGGGGCCAAAAACATAAGACCTCCAAGGAGAGCACCAATACCTGCATGGGACCTCAGTTTTGTCTTGGAAAAACTCACATGGCCTCCTTTTGAGCTAGCCAATACAGCTGAGATAAAATTCTTATGGAAAACAGCTCTGCTCCTAGCAATAACTTCAGCAAGAAGAGTCTCAGAGTTACAGGCATTAATGGCTGTGGAACCTTTTATTATTTTCCATCTGGACAGGGTTTCTCTAAGGACAAACCCAACATTTATGCCTAAAGTAGTGTCCAGTGTGGCTCTTAACCAAACCATTCATTTGCCTACTTTCTACCCAAGCCCGCAGAATAAAGGGGAGAGACTTCTGCATTCTTTGGACATACACAGACAGCTATGCTTCTACTTGGACAAAACTAAGGCTTTCAGAAAGACTGAGCAACTTTTAGTGGCATATGCTGCAGGATCACAAGGAAAGGCTATCTGAAAGCAGACTATTTCAAAATGGATAGGAGACTGCATTCGTTTTTACTATTCACAATATGGCAAATCAGTGCCTAAGGGCATTAGACCACATTCTACCAGGGCAGCAGCCACATCAGCAGCCTTCCTCAGAGGAGTACCAACCAAGGATATTTTGGAGGCTGCAACTTGGACTTCAGTGCACACTTTTACTAAGCACTACCACTTGCCTCTTTATTCTAAATCCAGAGCAGGTTTTGCACTGCAGTTTTGCAGGGCCTTATAGCCACTCCTAATTCTATTTAGACCCAGCCGCCCAACCTCAGCTTTGGGATTCAACCCAAGTGTAATGACTGCAACAGTGAAACACTATGAACATAGTATAGTTGTGTACCTACCATAAATGTAGATGTTCAAGTGTATTCACTGTTGCAGTCCAGGTTACCCACCCACCATCCCCCATCCCCCTTTCTTTGCTGGGACTTCTCTGTACTTCTCTATCCTATACAACCTATGTGGTGTATTTGCTTGTAGATGAAGTTATTGTTTATTTTAGTGCATGCTTTTATAAGCAATGTTTTTTAGCCTACCCTTTTGGGGGCACCTGACATCTGGGGCAAGAAAAATTAAGAAAATGGTGTTGGCTGCATCTTTTATACCCCTGGCACACTGACGT
Source organism: Protopterus annectens (assembly GCF_019279795.1). Taxonomy (NCBI): domain Eukaryota; kingdom Metazoa; phylum Chordata; order Ceratodontiformes; family Protopteridae; genus Protopterus; species Protopterus annectens. The sequence goes on along the minus strand of NC_056730.1, from coordinate 704,301,224 downwards.
CAGGGAAGAGGCGACAGCAGCCGACGCCGGACAAAGACTTTGGAATTCAGGCCGACTGCGGGTAGCCTCCCAGCAGGATAACCCTAGTGTAATGACTACAACAGTGAATACACTCTAACATCTACATTTATGGTAGGTACACAACTGTACTTTTTCGGTGGTTAAAAAGTGTGATGAGAGTGGTAAGCTGATACAGGGTAGCGTTTTCCAAATTAACTCTTCATGCAATTTTGACAAAAAAAGAAAACAAAATAAACAGTCTCAACAAAATGCAGGTAAACTAAAGATTGATTTAATGAAAATCATGAAAACAACTTACAACATTGTCACAAACCATCCAATAAGTGCCACGGCTCTTTTATAACATTGCACTGTCGAAATAACCACAAAATATGATATTTTATATCACACGGAATTACCAAATATTTCTATTAATGAGATAAATATAGCTTACCGACGTATTGATTCCTATTTAGAGGAATTTTATATAGATGGTAGAATTAATAAGGAGACTTGCAATTTTTTACAAGTGAAGTATCCTAGACTAGCAACCATCATCGGTATTCCCAAAATACATAAGAATACCTTGGACCCCCCTTTCCGGCCAATCATATCTGGTAGCAAATCTAAAACATTCCCTATGGGAAAATATATAGATTGTCCATTAAAACATATCTATAGTAAAATTCCCCATATGTTAAAAGATTCTTGGGAATTTTTGGGAATGTTTCCTATGAGTATTAACATGGATAATTTGTTTTTTGTTACTGTAGACGTTGTTGATCTTTTTTCAAGCATACCAAAACAAGCTGGTTTGGATGCTTTTTGTAATAGTATTACATCCTTTGCCAATATTACTTGGGAACAGATAAGTCTTATTATGGAGTTGATGACCTTAGTGTTAGAACACAATTTTATTTATTTTGAAGGTGAGTACTTCAAGCAAACCAGGGAGGTAGCTATGGGTGCTGCTTGTGCACCCATCTTTGCCAACCTGGTTATGCTTGATTGGGAACTCACCTCCCTTTTCCCATGTGAATATTTCAAAAATGTCAGACATTATTCAAGGTTTGTGGATGACATGTACATCTTATGGGATGACAGTGTGGAAAAATTAGACAAGTTTTTAAAGTATCTAAATACCACCAGTGAATATCTGAAATTCATGTATACATATAATACTGAGGGGATTGCATATTTGGATACATATATTTATAAACATGATTCAACGTTCCAATCAAAAATATATATGAAAAATACTTTTACTAATGATTATTTGGAATACAGCAGCTGTCATCCTTTAAATATGAAACAACATTTTTAAAGGACAAGTTATCAGAGCTGCACGTATGACGTCTGACATGAAGGTATTGGCGGGTGAGGTTGAGTTTATTACGCAATTATTTGTTGAGAGAGGTTATCCTGAAATAAATTATATCTACTATAGGTAATCATGTCATTCAAGAAAGGGACAGAAAATACTGTCCTTTATTGGGAAAGAGATTTGAATCCGGACATATGATTAAAGATGATAAAGGAGATGGAAGTCAGTCTAACGGTCATCACAGATCCTTAATATTATTATATAGCCCAGTAGTTGACAAAGTTATTTATCTTGTAAACAAATTTTGGTACCTGATTTCTCAGGATCCTAAATTGATACAAATAATGGGGGGAAAAACGAGAATCACATACAAAATGGGTAAAAATATTAAAAATGTATTGATTCCCAGGAAAAAGCAAAGGGATAGGAGATCAAGTGAATTAATTCATACCTATAAATGTGGTTCTTGTAACCAGTGTAAGTATATCCTAGAAGACAAAAAATTGATAATCCAAAATGAGACTCACACAATTATTAAACCCAAATATGGGAATTGTAGGACTAAGATGATTTATATTGCCAAATGTAGTGAGTGCATATGCTTTTATGTAGGCAAAACAGAGCGTTGTTTTCAACAACGCATTTATGACCATATTTATAGTTTTCACAAAAAAGATGCAACAAATGCCTTATATCGGCATATAATTTCCACTGATGAAACCCATAAATGCTATTCTTGAAACCATCACTGTTAATTCTATAGGTGGAGATTACAAAACAGTGTTGAGTTTTAAAGAGGTCTGGTGGCAACTTTTATTAGATGCCACCACATACCCTGGCCTCAACGATTTTATTTCTTGTAAACGAATTTTAGAATATTGTATATGATTGTTTATTATTTATTAATTGTTTAACTTATTTCACATGTACATTTATTGTGGATTTTTTTATATGCATATTAATTTCACATTATTGTATTATGTACAAGTATACATTGGTTACATAACACTTATATATTTGTTAGGTTGTATAGGTGAAGTGATTGTTAGGTTTTTGAGATATGGTTTATTACAAGTTTATTATGGGATTATTGTATATATATTTTAGATTTATTTTTTATCATACAGTGTGTTCATTTTAAAATATTTTAAATCAACATGAATATGGATGCTTGAGTATGGTCATTGTGATGAATTTTATTGATGAATTTTTTGCACAAACTACATTGATACATTTTGTATATATTGAAGTATTAGGAAGTGTAGTGAGGCCTGGGGTGGAGTATTGCATATGGCAGAACACAGGAAATTATGTATTTTTCAGCTTCCTGTTGGCGCCAATTTTAAATCTAATGATTGATGTATAAGGGCAGGGGGTGGTATTTGCTATACAGGATATTACATCAGTTTCCTCTTCCTTTTGGCGCCTTTTTTCTTTTAAAAGGATTTTATTTTATTCAAAAGGTTCTGATGAAGCCCACGAGTTTGTAGTGGGAGAAAGCGCTTAACCTTATTGGAATGATTTTTGTTATTTAAATGCATTTACCATTTTGTATCGTTGTTGTTCTTTGGAATAAAGGATATTGATTCACTTGTTCAGTTCGCATCAGTTTGGAGTTATTCTTTAGTGTCCTATTCCACCAGGATTCCTTATTTTTGGTATTTGTTGCTGAATTTTATTTGGATTTACCTTGCGGTTTTTGTGGTTATTTCGACAGAGCAAGGTTAAAAAGGAGCCGTGGCACTTATTGGATGGTTTGTGACTTAACATTGAAAGTTTGATTTAAGAAGAAATGGCAAAAAGGTTCTAAAAAGACTTTAACCCCCCCCCCCCCAAAAGAAAAAAACAAGGATACTCCATCAAGTCAGAATGACTGTTTTAAGAGACTTTGTCCTTATCTGATCTTGGCAGTTCCTTTTCCCTTCTAGAAAGTCCAAATCCCCATTTTTCTCTTTGGCAATGGGTTACAAATGGCAGTGGGAGGAAATTCCTTTCCAGGGGATAATCCCTCGTCCACTGGAACAGATTCTCTTATTTCCACCTGTCCTTCACATGCTATCCCGGGGAATGATAGAACCAGTTCTTCCTTCCCAGGTGAGAAAAAGTTTTTATTCAAGGGTGTTTTTTAATGTAAAAGAAAGAAACTACTTGTACACCAGTTCTGAACCTTTTTGTGATGGTCCACAGTACAGCAACACAAGAACACAACAGATGAATATCCTGCTCCACAAAACAACCAGCAAGGCGAACATAAAATAAACTAGAATAAAACGATGGCCAGCAAATTCAGATAGTAAAACTGTCTTTAAAGGAATCCAAATGTAAACACTTTCACAGTTGCACATGTTGATTCTCCAGACAGTATAATTAACCAGTACCATACACCAGGTGCATATCGATGCTAATTGCTTGTTGAGTACTTAGAGGCACCATCCTTAAAATACAACAAATATGCCATTTCAAAAAAGTGAATATGATAGATTTGCATACTTAACAAAATATTTTCACTATTTAAAATGTATACCTATCCTTAAATACATCATGTAGCTATACAATTATACAAATATGTATAAAATAAAAATATATATATTAAAAACATATAATACTCCATCAATAAGCTCATATGCAGTCTTGTGTAAATAATCTATCTATGCAAAGTTCTGGCTTTCAACGCAAGTTTGAAAGTCCCCAGCAAAGAAGGTCCCTTATATAGAAGTACTTTTTCAGAGCTAGGAGCGTGATCTGTAGCAGTGGACTTCTATTTTAAAAAAGGCCTGCATCCTTGGGGAATGGGGGAGGTGTGTAAATGTACTCATCTTTTGGCTCAAGTCTGCAAAGCCAAATGGGATATTATTTTGGCTTTTGTTTTTGACTTGCGGAAATATACCTGTGTTTTTATGGGTTTACTACTAAGTATTGAAATTCCACAATCCCGAGACTCTGAATACCGACACCCAGAATCTCGAGATTGCGGAATCTCGAAAACAGTGAATGGAGATTGCTGTACAGTGCGGAATGGGAAGTTTGCCATTCTCTCCACTGTAGTGTGATCTCAGAGTTTGGTATATTTAAGTTGCAGAGGGTGTGGGCATAAATGTTATTACTGTTGGTTTTGTGTTGTAGTTTTTTTTAATTTTGAGATTCCGTAATCTCGAGATTCTGGGTGTCTGTATTCAGAGTCTCGGTATTCTGGAATTTCAATATTTAGTAGTGAACCCGTTTTTATATATAACCTGCCTTTGGTATCTCTTTGAATTAATGTGCGTGTTGTATGAGTATGTAATATAAAATCTGTGTGTGTATTTGTATACATTTGTAACATATGTACACAGACATGTACATGAAGTTGTATACAAACATTTTTGTTGTACGTATTTTTTCAGTAATGTAAATTATTAAAGGCATGAGGTCTTCATTAAAAAATAAAACTAATGTTTATTGATGTTTGCTTTGACAAGAAATTTTTATAATGTATTAAAAATGTTTAACATGGAGATAAAGGACTGTGATAACTAGGTGGAATTGGGAGCAGGAGGAGTGAGGTCAAGTGTGCATACCAATATTTAAAGATTGTCTTTCCGACAGATGACCACTCAAGAGTTCATCTCACACCAGTGGAGGGAGTTCCAGACTCTGACTACATTAATGCTTCCTATATCAATGTAAGTTGAACCTAATTTCCTTAATATACATGATGCATAGTTACTAATTAACAATGTGTGGTTGAAAAACTAGGACTTAGGCCAAGTGCTGCCAGTAAGTTATGCAAAATCATAAATTATTTATATGTAATGCTTGTGGAAGACCAGTATCCTGTCTGCCCTCCTCCGTTAAAAGGCCAGTAATCATCCTTTTTTAATGTTTACATAAAAGAGGTGACATTGATGTTTAAGTGTTTAATGCATTCAGAAGTATTGCTTAATGGCAAACCACATTTTATATCCTCATGGGGAACCTTTGTACTAAAATTACTTTGCATTGATTAACATTTTCTGGTGGTAGTTTTTTTTCTAATGTCCAGTTTAGTGAGTGGGACATCATTGACTTTGTGGTCAAGATATAATGTGTGCTGTGTCTTGAAAGTATATTTTACTTTATCGTTTTCATGATTATTTTAGAATACTCTTGCCCTTTGAACCTGGTAGGTGTCCTCTGCCTTTATATTATCAAGTTGTTTTGATGATCTATCTCAAAACTAGTAAAGGTGTTAAATGATATAGGATCCAAATCACGCCATGAGTAAAGTAGTAACTTGCCAGAAGCAAAGAAAGGACATTGGGTTAAACTAGGTAGATAAAAACGTGATATTCATTATTTACAGACAGAAAAGCAGCATTTTGTGAAGTCTGCCAGGTTACCTTACTTGATGTACCTGATGCCATGAATGTATTTAATGTAATTTTTTTTCAACCTGTCTAGGGAGATGTTCCATTCTTACACTAGTTTTATCTGCAGACTGTTTCATCTTTTGTATGTTCCTCCTTCCTCTGATTTGAATTGAATGAAAATGTTCATGAATTTGCTGATTCTGCTGTCCATGGCATTTAACATTTAGAATAAGTATGGGCCACTGAAAGGGTCAAGAGCAGATCTCCGGAGCTTATCCTTGTTGCTCTTTGAAGGCTGAATAGAGACTGTCTTTTATTTAACAGTGCAGTGAATTTCCTTGTGCCTAGTAGTTTACAGTCCATATTTCCACAATTATGCTTGAGTATGTATTTTTCTATACCCTTTTAAAATTCATCTTCATGTGTCAGAGTACCAGATAAATACTGTGGGTTTACGACCAGAGTAGAAAAATGAAGTTAAAGACCAGCAGCAAAACTGCTTGTAGCCTACTTGAAATATGTCCCCAACTTTTTGTCATCTTTGGAATTTGTTATAACATGATTTTCAAATTTCTGATGATTTTCAGCCTTCTTTTTCCAATTTGTACTCCTTTTTGCTGCCATTTTAGTAATGACACTTGCATCTCTCCACCTTTCTGATACTTAATCATTTGTTGTAGATCACATTAGCATTTTGTCATTTGTTGTGTTTTGTTGCAGTTTTAAGTCCTTCTCAAATTTAGTCTGCCACAATATTTCTAGAAGCAACAGGAGTCGTGTGTCTAGATAAAAACACAGGACCTAAAATAGACTAATATGGTGCTCCCATATTTATTGTTGTAATCATTCCTTCTGGTTTTCTGTGCTCCCTTCATAACCTTTTGAAACTATTCAGTTATCTGTGCATTACGTGTTCACTTACATTCAACTTTATTATTGCCAGTAAAATTATTGAAGAGATTTGCATGGTAAGATGCCTTGTGCCTCAAACATCAATTATAGTCAATTAAGGGACTTTTTCCGGAAAGTTGTGATCATTTCACATCTGTATTGAAACTGACCGTCACAGCCCTTTCATATCTGTATTGAAACTAGCTAGCATAGCTTATCGTTTTCTAAGTACCACTATAGGAGCGGTTCAATAATTTTTTCCCTTTAACTTGTCATATTGTCTAAGGTGAGTAATGGGTGATAACTAGGAAAGTCTGCAATTATTCTCTTACTATTATGCTTAGGTTTTTTTGTTTTATTCTTCAAGAACTGTAAAAGTAGTTGGTTATGAAAAATGTAGCAGTACATTCACTTAGGTCCTGCTAATGTAGTACTCCTTGTACGTGGAATTTTATTTGATGATCTTTGAGGGGATAGTCATCATAAGGCTCAAAAGACTAAACCCACCGCTGTAAGTAGCACAAGTAACAAAAACTGAGGGTTGTGCTACTCAGTGCCAGAAGTCTAAACCTCAAAATGCACGCACTCGAGTCACTCCTCAGTATGGAGAAAATCGATATACGTGCAGTAACAGAAACCTGGTTTAAGACTCCAGATAGCACCCAAGCACTATCAGGGTACAACTCATACCATACATTTTGGCCACAAAACCCGGATCGAAATACAAAAGGTGGGGGGCGCGTATCCATATTCATCAAGGATACCCACACCTCCAGCTTGGTGGCACAGCACTATGCTTCAGACATCATCCACGTGCAACTAACAACAGACAAAGCTGCAATTCAAATTGTAGCTTGCTACAGATCACCCACCATGTCCCAGGACCCCCATTCCGCATTTCTGGAAACACTGGGAAACATAAAGGTCCTACCAAACATCCTGATATTGGGTGATTTCAATTACAAAAACATTAACTGGGAGAACTACTCAAGTACTAACTCCCTTGCCCAACATTTCCTAGAATTTATAAACTTAAATGCCCTGGATCAGCTGGTCAACACCCCCACCAGAGGTGACAACATATTGGACCTGGTCATCACCAACATGGGCGACCAGTGTTCTACATCTGAGGTCAACCCCTTGCTGGTTAGATATGACCATAAACTAATCACTCTGGATATCCACATTCCCCCCCACCCCCGGTCAAAGAAACCACCGTGAAAAACTTTTCAAAAACAAACGTCACGTTATTTAAGACCAAAGTGGAAAGATTCAAAGCCCCCATGCTAAAGGACTTTGCTAATGCACTCTGCGGGCACCTACAAGAATGCATGAATCGTGCTATCCCAAGCAAAACCAAGACTCACTCCTCCAAGAAAAGGAAACCAGTCTGGTGGACCCCTGCCATAAACAAGCTATACAGCAGGAGGAGGAAACTAGTACAGAAAAGAGTAAAATCCCAAGAAGGTAAGACATCCCTGATCAGTATCAGCAAGAAACTACGATCCCTCATAAAATCATCCAAGGCTAACTTCGAAAGGAAAATTACCAAGGACTCCAAAGATAGCCACAAGGCATTCTTTAGCAATGTCAAGAATCTAAGTGGCAATTCTCAGATCTGCTCTGAGTTAGTGCAGAATGGCACAAAATACACTGAAGTGACCGATATCGCCAACGTCCTTGCAGACGGGTTCAGTGCAAACTTCTCCCCCAAAAGGGCCCATAACCATACCAGAAGAATGAAGTGCCCCTGAAATCACAGACACTCAGGTTAAAACAGCCCTCTCCAATGCCAAAAACACAGCATCAATGGGACCGGCCGGTGTCCCAGGCTGCATCCTACACGAGCTCAAAGATGAACGAACCCTTCACCTAAACACACTGTTCAAGCTCAGCCTCTCCACAGGCTACGTGCCCATAGAGTGGCGCACAGCAATGGTTATTCCGCTCCACAAAGGTGGAGCCACAACAAACCCCAGGAACTATCACCCTATAAGCCTGATTAGCTTGGTCTGCAAGGCTATGGAGCACATCATCATGGATCTCATTAAAAGAGACATTGAGAACCTCCAAACACTGGGCCTTACCCAGTTTGGCTTTGTTAAGGGCAGACCGTGCCTCCTAAACCTGGTGGACTTCTTTGAGACAGTTACCAAGGCTATAGACGAGGGAAAGGTGGTCCACACAGCTTACCTAGACCTCACTAAGGCCTTCGACACCATTCCCCATTCTGGTTTTATAGACAAGTTCACCAGCCTGAACATAAATCCCTACGTCACGAGATGGGTTGCCAACTGGCTCACAGATGAAACCCACATGGTAAGAGTTGTGGGAGCTAGGTCTGACTCTAAACCGGTTAGAAGTGGCATTCCCCAGGGCTCAGTCCTAGGACCCCTCCTGTTCGGCATATACTTCTTAGAGGTACAGGCAAGCACAGGAGGTCTTTGGCTGACAATTTTTGCAGACGACTGCAAACTAAGGACTATAATTGACTCCCTGGCTGACACAGACATCCTCCAAAAGGGTCTCTCTGAGACAGATACCTGGTTTCAAAACCATGGTCTCAAGCTAAATGCCAAAAAGTGCAAACTCATCCCCTTTGGAAAAAACAAAGTACCCGCAAACTACCACATAGGTGGTAGCCCCATAAATACAGAAGACGTAATAAGGGATCTGGGGTCCCAAGTAGATGGTAATCTCTCCTTTGATAATCACATTGCCAAAGTGGTTAGAAAATCTTTCTATGTGGCCCACTAATCACAAAAGGGTTTGCATCCAGATCAAGAGGTTATCGTTCGCCTCTACGCATCACTCATCAGATCCATCATAGAGTACAACGCCCCATTTGGGATGTACCTTACAAGTCACCTGCAACGGCTGGAAAGACTGCAGAAGTACCTCACCAAGAGGATCACTGGCCTCAAACAGATGCCCTATGCAGCTCAACTGAAGAAACTCCAGCTGTACTCTGTTGCATACCACATACTCATGGATGATCTGTGCCTGACATACAAGGCCATGTCCAACCGAGAACTGATGGACATGCTCCACCTAAAGAAAACCATATCCCCTCGAGCCACACGCTCTTGGGATCTAAACTTCACTGCAACAATAAGTAGGACGTGCTGGAGGGATAGATTCCTGCCCCAGAGACTTCCCATGCTCTGGAACAATATTCCAATCTACATTAGGCAGAGCTCCTCGCTAACACTCTTCAAGAGAAACCTTGACAAGTGGATGGGAAATAAAGTTTACCCCGGGGATCACTTCAATGGCTCTGCTGGACAGAGGCACAGGGAACTAATGTAAGGGGGCAGCAAAAGCCAACACATTCTGGCTAGGTTTATAAATGCCTTCGGGCAGCTAGCCTAGTTCCTACCTATGAACCTATAACAGTAGACCATAACATTTTGCTTTACTTTTCCTGGTTAGAATTTGTGAAAGTAAGGGTGTCTTAACTTTGATTAGCCTAGTACAGATTTTCGACTGGCAAGGTACTGATGCAGGATGGAAAGGGATTCCATTGTATAGTCTGCATTTTTTCTGACTCGCTATTTTGAATGTTGCACACTATCCTTTTGAACCAAAGCAAAATCTTACTGCTTCATGGCTGCGACTTATTTTTACTATTAACATTCTTCAGTCTCATAGTTTCTTCAGGAGTTGTACATTTTCATTTTTTTTTTTTTTATCATTACCAATGAAAGTTTTGAGAGTGGTGCATAATGTGTTAAAAGTATTTAGTTGCATGGAAGTAGTTTCTAAATATTTCCTCCAAGTGTCTGATGTTCTTCGTGTTTCACTGTTGCAGTCATCCCATTTGGGTTATCCTGCCAGGGGTAGCCCTCAGTTGGCCCGAATACCAGAGGCGTAGTATTTCTGCGTCGGTTGCTGTCACTCCAGGACTGACGTCAGGTCGTCAGAGGTATAAATACAGACAGCCGATGCCATTACATAGGTTCATAAGTAGATACTAGGCTATCTGCCCTAGGACATTTATAAGCCTAGCCAGAGTGTATTTGGCTTCCGCCTCCCTATTAGATTAGCCTACTGTGCCTCTGTAAAGTAGGTCACAGAAGGTACCCTTTTAAGATTAGTTTACTGTGCCTCTGTCTAGCAGGGACACAGAAGAGATCCCAGGGGTGAATTTGCGATTTCCCATCCACGCGTCAAGGCTATGTCTAACATGAATTGGGATTCTATTCCAGAGTGAGGGGAGCCTATGGGAAATTAATCTGTCCCTCCAGCATGTCCTATTTATTTTCGTGCTGAGGTTTAGGTCCCTGGAGTGTGTAGCTCTAAGGGACTTGGATTTTTTGAGGTGGAGCATGTCCATTAATTCTGGGTTTGACATGGCTTTGTACGTCAGGCATAGATCGCCTCTGAGTAGGCGGTAAGCAACTGAGTAGAGCTGGAGTTTCTTTAGTCGAGCTGCATAGGACATCTGTTTGTAGCCCATGATCCTCTTGGTGAGGTACTTTTGGGGTCTCTCCAGTTGCTGCAGGTGTCGGGTAAGGTACATCCCAAAAGGGGCATTGTATTCAATTATGGGCCTGATGAGTGACGAGTAGAGGGGCACAATGACCTCTCTTGATCTAGATGCGAACCCTTTCGTGATAAGGTGGGCTATATAGAAGGTCTTTCTAACCACTTTGGCAACGTGATTATCAAAGGAGAGATTACTGTCTACGTTGGTCCCCAAATCTCTAATTACTACTTCCGTACTTAATGGATTACCCCTTATGTGGTAATTTGTTGGCACCTTGTTTTTCCCCAAAGGGGATGACTATGCACTTTTTAGCATTTAGCTTGAGGCCGTGGCTGTGGCACCAAGCCTCCGTCTCTGTGAGACCCTTTTGGAGGATGCTTGTGTCAGCTGGAGATTCGATTACGGCCCCCAGTTTGCAGTCATCTGCGAACTTTGTCAGCCATAATCCCCCTGTGTTAGCCTGAATCTCAGAGAAGTATATACCAAACAAGAGAGGTCCCAGAACTGAGACCTGTGGGACGCCACTTGTAACTGGTTTGGATTCGGACATGGCACCTGCGATTCTGACCATGTGGGTTCTATCTCTGAGCCAGTTTGCAACCCATCTTGTGATATAGGGGTTGATATTTAAGCTGCTAAGCTTATTTATGATGCCCAAGTGGAGTATTGTGTCGAAGGCTTTTGCGAGGTCCAGGTAGGCTGTGTGGACTACCTTGCCCTCATCTATGGCTTTGGTAACCGTTTCAAAGAAATCAACTAGGTTTAAGAGGCAAGATCTGCCCTTAAAGCCGAATTGGGTAGGGTCCAGTGTCTGGAGGTTCCCAATGTCTTTGTTTATGAGTTCCATGATAATACGCTCCATAGCTTTACAGACCAGACTAGTCAGGCTTATGGGGCGATAGTTTCCGGGGTCCATTGTGGCACCACCTTTGTGGAGTGGGACCACTGTAGCTGTACGCCATTCTTTGGGTACATATCCTGTAGTAAGGCTGAGTTTGAACAGTGACTTAATGTGAGGGTTTGGTTCTTCTTTGAGCTCATGTAAGACACAGCCTGGGACACCGTCCGGTCCCGTAGATGCTGTGTTTTTTGCTTTAGAGAGGGCAGCTTTCACCTGTGCATCTGTGATGTCAGGGAGGTTACATTCAGTTGGGATAGGCATTTGCTCCTTTGGGGGGGGAGGGGGGGGGAGAAGTTTGCGCTGAATCTGTCTGCCAGGATGTTGGCTATGTCTGTAAGTTCCGTATATTTTGTACCATTATGCAACAATTCAGAGCATATCTGGGAGTTTCCGCCCATGTTCCTGACATAACTAAAGAAGGCCTTGTGATTATCTTTAGTGTCTAGGGCAATTTTTCTTTCGAAGCTGGCCTTTGATGATTTTATGAGGGATCGAAGTTTCTTGCTAATACTGATCAGTAATGCCTTCCTTTTTTGGGATTTTGCTCTGTCATGTAGTAGCTTCCTCCTTCTGTTGTATAGCTTATTTATGGCCGGGGTCCACCAGACCGATCTCATGTTTTTGGAGGAGTGAGTCTTGGTTTTATTTGGAATAGCATGATCCATGCATTCCTGCAGGTGCTCATAGAATGCATTTGTAAAGGATTCTGCGGATTGGGCTGTATTATCCTTTGGCCCAGGGGCTTTGAAGGATTCCACCTCAGTCTTGAGAAGTGCAAAGTTGGCTTTTGAGAAATTCTTTACAGTGATTTCCTTGGCTGGGGGTGGGGACGGGATATGGATGTCCAGGGAAATTTGTTTATGGACTGATCTTACCAATGAGGGGTTTATCTCTGGTGTGTAACATAGAGTCCCCATGTTGGTGATGACCAGGTCCAATATGTTGTTCCCTCTTGTGGGAGTGGTGACCAGTTGTTCCATTGCGTTAGAGTTTATAAATTCAAGGAACCGGTGGTTCCTTGAAAGACAGCGGTCTTTCTTGCTGAGGAGCCCGATGCAGAAGCAGATCGCATGAGTGTCGGTTGGCCGCTACTTGAGTTCTGTTTCCGAATTGAAGTTGAAGTCTTCTAAAGCTAAGTACCCTGTTGGGGATCCCTTTTTCTTGCTCTAACCGATGTCAGAAAAAGTTAACAATTTTCTGGCCTGTAGAAAGCAAATACCACACCGTGACTTCCAGTCTTACTGCATCACCTGTTTAAGCCCAGACCATGATGTCCCCCGCTGTCGCTTTTGTGCTTTGTTCAACACCAGAACTCTACATTGTCGGGCCCTTCTTGTAGGTAGATCTTTTCGCTCTCAGTCCTCAAATTCCGATATGGCTTCGGTAAGCCTTCCGACTACCGAACTTCCGAAAAAATGTAAGGATAAAGACAGACACAGACCACACACATCCAAAACTGCCGAGGACACTTCCGTTAAGCTAGTCGCCAGTTCTACGGTCCTCAGTGAGGTGCTTTCGCAGCCTCTGATGCCAGCTTCTGTGGATTTGCAGGCCACTACCAAGACCCTTTCGGAGTCCAGTATGCCGCGAGACTCTTCTTCGTCTAAGGATCTTGCGGATGTCTCTACCTTGGATGGGTCCGGAGACGCTGAGCAGGCACCGGCTTCTGAGGGAGTACTTTGCACTACTGATGCACGACACAGACCAATGACTTCTTTTGCGTCTTCAGTTCTTTTGAAAACTACTGAGTTTTTAAGGCCCAGGGTATGAACCACACCCAAAACACCGATGACCCAAGCTCAGCCACCTGCTTCCTTGCCTCAGTCTCAAATGCTTAAAATGGTGGAAGACCTTATAATGCGTATTAGGGGAGGCCATGCTACCCCTTCCAAAAGAAAGAGACTTGTCTCCAGTAGTTTTATCTGAACAGGAGTCTGATGACTCTGATGCATCTGAATATGAAGATATGCAACCTCTCTTTTCTTAGGAGGATTCTGATGCAGAGGAATCCATCCCTTCAGCCTCTCCACTAGAGGACTTCTCCTTTGGGGAAATCCTACATACTTTAAGGGAGAATTTCCAATGGAAATGTCAGGACTATCCTTAGTCAAAAAAGAGATTTGGGAATTCTTAGATCTACCACAGCACAGACCTCTGGCCATTCCCCCTGTCCTGGATGTTGTGGATGATATTTTTATGGAATCCAGTCTGACTCCTGACACCCTCCTTCCTGCTCCCAGGAAACCTGACAGGTATAGAGTCCCTGACTCTCACAAATTTATTTTTAAAAATCCTTCTGCTGACCCAGAGGTCACCTCTCAAGGACCTAAAGGACTCAAAGCAACTTCAGCTAAGAATCCCACCCCCTCAGATAGGGATTCCCGAGCATTAGATAGATGGGGTAAAAAAGTATACACCTCTGCTACTCTTGCTATTAGAGCATTACATTTTCAGTTCCATATGCTGAAATATCAACAGCATATCATGGAACTCCTCAAGCAGAAATTATCATCTTTTCCAACTTGTGCAGAAAATAGAGTTACAATAGTTAATGCATTCTGCAAGTCATGTAACTAAGCACACCTTACATTGTGTTTTTTAATGCCCTAGAAGCATCTTGCAGGGCAGCAGTCACTGGTTCTCTCCTTGGAAGGCATGCTTGGCTTAAGGAACAGACCTTGCCGGACCATGTCAAATCAAAATTATTGGATGCACCCTTGAACAAAGACTTAACTTATTTGGCACCAAGGCAGAAAAGGTCTTAAAAAAGATGGAAGAAAAAGCTAAATCTGTGCAGACAGACTTCTTACAGGTACAGCCACCTAAGTTCAGTAGGCACTGCCCCTCCAGGCCAGCTCAGCCCAGACCCAGGGGAAGCAGACCCAACCGACAGCAGCCCCAGGGAATGCAGATATTTAAGCAATGGAGTTCCTCCTCTACAAAAACAGGGAGTGCAAGACCACCCCACTATGGTAAGACCTCACAATGACATTACACTACCACCCCCTCTCTCTGCCCACCTGCAGCCCTAAGAGAAACACTCCCCTTCCACGCAAACAACTGGGGCACCATTACCAACCACCTCTGAGTCCTCAACGTAATGTCCCAGGGATTCAAATTTTATTTCCACACACTGCCAACCCCAAAAGGGTTTCCAGATCTTCATCCAAACCAGTGGTCAGAGGCCATAAAACAAGGCCTTTCCCTGCTCTCCATGAGGGCAATAGAGCATGCTCCTGCAGAACAGATAGGCCAAGGTTTCTATACCAGACTCTTCCTGGTACCCAGAAAAGAGGGCACATGGCGCCCCATTCTCGATCTATCCATTCTAAACACTTTTCTGGTGATACCAAATTCAAAATGCTCACCCTCCAGCAGCTTCTACCTATGCTTTCCAGGGATGCTTGGTTAGCCACCCTAGACCTAAGAGACCTACCTACACATCCCAATCAGGGAATTATGCATTAAATACCTATGTTTCAGGGCAGGATCTATGCAGTTTCAGTTTTCTGTGCTTCCCTTTGGCTTATCTACTGCTCCCAAAGTTTTCACAAAATGTCTGGCTCCTGCCATTGCTTTTTGCAGACAAAGAAATATTCAAATTTACCCATAGTTAAACAACTGCCTAATTCAGGCAGACAGTCAGGAAAAGCTGCTACAGCACCTGACCTTTGTAAAGGACCTACTGACCTCCGTGGGGTATACTATCAACTAAAAGAAATCAAAACTATTCCCCACACAAAGAATTGTATTCCTGGGAGCAAGCCCGGACACAGCATCCCAGATGGCTTTCCTTACTCCAGAAAAACAAGCCTACCTAACAGACTACATCTCTCAACTAGCCACCAAAACCCAGTTAACTGCAAGGAAAATCCTGCAAGCTCTATGGTTCACGGCCTCTTGCATTCTACTCATTCCATATGCCAGACTGCATATGAGGAAACTACAGTGGTACCTAAAAAGTCTTTGATGTCAGCACTCTCAAGACCTAGAAACTCTTATACCATTGATACCTTGTCTAAGGAAAGATTTTCTTTGGTGGGCAGCAGCATGCAACCTCAACAAGGGACTTCCCTTCTCACAACCCCACGCTGCTCAGACCCTCACCACAGACGCATCAGACTATGCCTGGGGTGCTCACCTGGACGGCAGGTGCATTCAGGGCCAATGGAGCCCAAATCAAATACATCTGCACATCAACCTAAAAGAGATGTTGGTTGTTCTGCACGCCCTGACAACTTTCAGACCCCTACTCTCCCTGGGGCCTCTACTGATCAAAACAGACAACACCACAGTGATGTGATATTTCAACAAGCAGGGAGGGACTCACTCTTATCCTCTCTGCAGGCTCGCCTTGACCCTTTGGCACACGGCCTCAGCCATGCAAGTGCACTTGCTAGCACATTTCCTGCCATGCTCTTTAAACTCTCTGGCAGACAACTTAAGCAGAAACCTGCTAGACCCACATGACTGGTAGCTATACCACAGAACCTTCACCCTTGTAACCTTAAAAGGGGGCACTCCGAAGGTCGGCCTCTTTGTCTCCCACTCCAATTATCAGCTCAGCAAATTCTGCACCAGGGAACCTCACAGCAAAGCCTGGAAAGTGGATGCTCTATCCTTCCAGTGGGTAAACCTCTTGGTTTGTGCATTTCCCCCTCTACCACTCATTTCAAGGGTACTGCTCAAAATAAGGGAGGAAAAACCAAGGGCAGTCCTGATTGCCCCAGACTGGCCACGCCAGCACTGGTACCCACTACTGCGCAGCCTATCACCCCTGCCACCATGGCACCTACCTCAGGTCCCAGCACTCCTGACCTAGAGGAATGGGGAATTCATGCATCCACAATTGCAGACCCTCAGTCTGGCAACCTGGCTTATTCATTGACCTCTCCTCAAGCTGCAAGCCTAAGCAAACAAGCTGTAGATGTTATACATGTGGCCAGATGCTCCAGCACTAGAAAATCTTATGCTGACAAGTGGAAAAGGTTTTGCACCTGGATCCAGGCTAAGGGAGCCAGAATGGGAGAGCCCTCCCTACCTCTCATCTTGGATTACCTGGCAGACCTACTACACAGGGGTCTATCCTTCCCTTCTATTAAAATTCATGCCTCAGCCATGTCTGCTCATTTCAGCACAGAGCTGCCTGTCTTCTCACACCCTCTCATCAAACACTCCCTAAGAGGGGCTAAGAACTTAAGGCCACCCAGAAGAGTGCCTACCCCAGCATGGGACCTTAATTTGTGTTGGAAAAGCTCACCCCCCCCCTCTTTTGAACCTGCAGCTTCAGCAGAGATAAAATGTCTCTCTTGGAAGACAGCCTTGCTTCTGGCCATCACTTCAGCTAGAAGAGCATCAGAGCTACAAGCACTTATGGCTGTAGAGCCATTCATCATTTTCCATGCTGACAGGGTCTCCCTCAGGACTAACCCAACCTTCATGCCTAAAGTTGTGCCCAGTGTGTCTCTCAACCAATCCATTCTTTTGCCTACCTTTTTTCCTAACCCACAAAACAAGGGGGAAAGGATTCTGCACTCTCTAGATGTGCATAGACAGCTCAGATTTTACCTGGACAGGACTAAATATTTCACAAAAACTGACAAATTGCTAGTCAGCTTCGCTGCAGAAGCGGACACAAAGGCCATATCCAAATAAACAGTCTCCAAATGGATAACGCACTGCATCCATTTCTGCTACAAACAGCATGGGAAACCACCCCCAAAGGGAGGTCAGGACACACTCCACCAGAGCAACCTCCAACTCTTCAGCTTTCCTAAGAGGGGGGTCCCCACTAGGGACATACTGGAGGCTGCATCATAGACATCTGTTCATGCTTTCTCCAAGCATTACCACCTGCGTGACTTCTCCAAATCCAGAGCAGGCTTTGCCACTGCAGTCTTGCAAGGCATCCTGGCCAGCCCCCTGTCTTCTTAACTGCCTCCACCCTTTTCTTCAGCTTTGGGAATCGACCCAAATGTGATGACTGCAACAGTGAAACACAAAGAATATAGCAAGTACAGTTGTGTACACTTACCATAAATGTAGATGTTCGAGTTTATTCACTTTTGCAGTCCAGGTTTCCCTCCCTCCATCCCCCTTCTCTCTCTCTCTCCTTACAAGGAAATGTTGTATTTTTACTTTCTACTGGTGGTGTTCTTCCACCATACCTTAGCTCCTGTTGGGGGCTTCTGACAGGGCAAGAAAAACTGATGTAATGGCATCGGCTGTCTGTTTTTATACCTCTGACAACCTGACATCAGTCCTGGAGTGACAGCAACTGACACAGGAATACTACGTCTCTGGTATTCAGGCCGACTGAGGGCTACCCCTGGCAGGATAACCCAAATGTGATGACTGCAACAGTGAATACACTCGAACATCTACATTTATGGTAAGTGTACACAACTGTACTTTTTTCATAGGCCCAGAAAGCAGTGTGTATGACTTTGGTCATTGTATCAGATTTAAGCAAGCTTCTGTGTTAAGGAAACTAAAGAAGTTAAAGCTATTTTTGACAGAATACATCCAAGGTTTTTAGAGGCTTCCTAGTAGAAAAGATTACAACAGAAAAATGAAACTGTTCAGAGTAGGGCTGAATTTATCTTGAGGATTTTATCTTCTGAATACTCTAGACATATGCAGCTTTCTGTCAGTGCTGGTGAGACTGTTTTCATTTTGACTCCAAGCAAAGAAGAATGCAGTTTTTCTTTCTTGCCTTTGAAACCTTTCTTGATTATGTGCTTCTGAAATATTCCGTGAAACAGGTGTCTTTGTTGATACCAATGTTTGTTCCAGTAATGATTATGAAGTTGGTGTGAGGCCATATGTCTCAACTGCACTGAATTCCTTGGTATTTCCCATTTTGATGCACAAAATAATAGGGTGCTACGAATTCCCAATAGGCCCTTTTAATCTCAGTTTGGAGGATAGCTGTAAATTCACCCTAGCAATGGAAAAAAAGCCATCCTGACCTGCTTAAAACATTTTTAAGGACTTTAGGATAAAAAAAAACACAATTGTGCTATATACAGACTTGGATGCTAGACGACGGAGCATATTACTGTATAGTACCATACTTGGACAATAAGTGCATCATTTTTTGTGTAATTATATTAATAACTAGTGCTGTCATATTTTATACATCGTTACGTGGATTCTCCTTTTGGCCAGATAGGATGTACACACAAGATTTTTTTCAGGAGTGAGCCAATCAGGTTCATAGGTGTTTACTAGACTAATGACTACAAGGGCCTTTTTAAGCCTAGCCATGCATCCCAAATCTCTGACAAGTTCTGATACCCTTGATAAGTGTAAGCATGGTCCTGGGAGATGAACCATTTACAGGTTAACTTTGTCTATTAGAGAGACAGGTGCCAAACGAGGGATGAATTTCCAGTTTCCCATCCATTTGTCTAAGTTGCACTTGAATTGGGAAGTTTTTGACTAGATATGCTTTGTGTACATCTACTGCAATACTAAATAAACAGTATATGGACAACTGAAAGGTATGAACAGGATTGATTAAACTAAATCTTTAAGTCACATTTCTCACTTCTCTAGTTGCCGATTAAAGTGAACAAAAGACTAGTCCTGATTTGGGATTTTCGTCCTGTATTATTTTCTTTGTATTTTTCTTACCTAAAGCCAATTTCCTAAGTAACTCTTACAATTTAGGAACTGATATTTTTGACGCATTACTCCAGTAAACTAGGCATTATATGCAGGAAAATAGACATAAGTAAGAGATGTATGGATTAAGACAGCAAAAGACAGACATTTACTGCTGTTGTACCACCCATTCCATGTATGGTACATATCAGCAATCAAATCATCAACCTTTCCAACTGAATATATACATAACTGACAGGAGTCCCTGGGCTAGCTCGCTTACCTGGTGAACAAATGAGAAAGAAAGAAACTGGGTAATCACAGGAAGAAAATGCACAAGTCTGACAAATACATGAGACTTCACAGATTTAACTTCTCTCTCATCACTCGTGGGCCGTGGCAGAAATTCAAAATGCAAGTAAAATACACAACAATGCATACTTCAGCCAAGAATAAGACAGAGCGGCATAATCAAACATATGATGCAAGCTGTAAAACACACCAAATAGTTATACATCCCCCACCACAGAAAGTAAAAACACTCAGTTAAGGAATCATTGCAGTTCAGTCCCTCTTGGATTGAGCCCCACAGCAGAAAACACTTGTATACAAAAAATTCCGAGTAACCACTCAAGTGACTCTAGTCACAGAGTCCATACTAAGGTTAACTTAATCGTTTGCCTTTCCCTATCAAAAATATAGATTTCTTGTTCAGGATTGTAGGGATTCATGTCCTCCCTGCAGTCGAGTGACCTTTAAAGACATGCAGGTGTGTGCGTGAATGGGTGTGCCTTCTTTGAAAGTTGGGCATCGGCTGGCACAGCAAAAATCCACTGCCAATCATTAGTGGACCGGAGTTCCACTGTGGCGACCCCTAACCGGGAAAAGCCAAAATACATTACTTTTATTCTGAAAAGAAGAAGAAAATGTCTTCTCTCTTGCCCTTGTTTGATTATTTGCTTAACATATTCTGCTAGCTGGCCCCAAGCATTTTTATTACTTATACTACTGCTGTGGTATAACATGACCTTTCTTCTAAATTACATTTTCTATTCTTTGGACCCCAGTCAGCATTAGTATTTTCAGTTAGGCCTTGTTCTAGAACAAAAATGTGTAATTCCTTGTTCATTTAGCATACTGTAGTATTGCTGAAGTGAAAATGGAAGGACATTTTACTTCACTACCACCTCTTTAAGGAGCAGTAGCCTTCACAACAGGTGTCCATGTTTTCTCTCTGTTCAATTGAGTCCATTGTGTGTGTGTGTGTGTGAGAGATGTCGGCATATACATCTTCGTGTATCTCTGCACAGATGTGGATGTGTGTGCATCTGTATGCATATGTTTGTGTATGTCTATGTGTGGGGTTTATATGAATGTGTATATGTGCGTGTCTGTGCTTCTGTATGTGTCTGTGTCGCTGTTTGGGCATATGTATGTGTTTTGTGTATGTTCACATCTGTGTGCGCTTGGGAACAGATATGGCTGTCTGGTTAATTGTGTGTGTATGTCTGTCTATCGTATATCTCTGTGATTGTCTGTTTTTCTGTGGAATCATGTAGTCATGCTCCGCACGATCAGCATAGTTCTGTAACCTGTTGTCTAGTTTATAACATGCCGTATGAGATTTTGATGCCCAGTTTGAGCAGTGCTTTTCCTTGTGGTGTTAACTGCCTGCTGTTATCAGCCATGTTTGCAGGACTTTTATGAATGTTTTCCCTATAAACTGAGACGTGTGAAAGATGCTCAAGGAGGTTCAGAACCCTGTAGCACATACTTTGCATCACATAGCCAGACAAAGTAACTGTGTAATTTAATAGACTATAACTGTGTACATTCACAGAAATTTGTGGAGGAGTTGAGATCATCCCATCTTTACTTTGTAAGCATGTTCAGCCTCAGTGTAGAAAAAAGGCAGATCTGTTTGCAATAAAGCTGATGATCATTTCTTGCAATAATCACTACACTGCAGAAGCAGCTAGGGACATTTTCACTTAATGTGTACTTGCTGATTATACTAAAAATAGACCCTCTTTCCTTATTAATATTACATAACAGTAACAGCTGATATTGCAAAGGCAGCCAGTGCATAAATTTGATTGCAATTTACTTTTCAATTTTAGATGACCTACTCCACATGAAGAATGTGCACTCGGTCATGCTTATGTGTACGTATGTGTGTTTGTGTGTCTGTAAGTCTGCATCTGTGTATGTGTACATGTGTTGTAAGAGGCATCACTACTTTCAAAAATCCCCATACACTAGGTTTCTAAACCTATTACTTTCGGCAATTTTAACATTCACCTCCAACTGTAAAGCCCTTTGTGCTGTTTATAAACCTATGATCCATTTCAGTTACCTATGTTGCAAATCACAAGATAGCATGCCTGTTTTAAGTCTTATCAAAGACATTTGTAACATTAATTAGTTTGATAATTAGAGAAATACAATCCAAAGTTAAAAAAGATTGTCGTAAAAGTCAGCTTAGACAAAAAAGTAGATACTCACCTAAACACAGTCCTAGCAGTCAGCACTGCTCTCTAAATGTGTTTGTCTCTTCCCTTTCAGGTAACATTGGAATGTACAAACACTATAGTAAAGATCTTTTTTTCTCTCTAAGAACTGAAAAAGTAGGTAGGTTTATGAAAAAATGTAGAAGCACATTTGCGATTAAACTTTGCACAGCAGCAGATACTTAATCCTTTATTCAGGTACAATCAATACATAACTTTTGTATCCAAGCTGTTAACTTGGTTCCTGATTTTGCTGTTTTCTATAAGAAATAGAAGACTAAAAAAAATATGTAATTATTTTTCCTTTGTTTTTATTTTCAAGAAATGATCAACAACCCAAGTCTGTAAACTCAAGATGCCCTTCTATTCTCATGTTGCAGTATTCTTCACCTTGGTGTGTTGCTGCCTGCAGCACTGGACAACTGGCCAGTATACCAAAGTCTTGAAAGCATGGGTACGTGTGACATTGCATGTAAGAGCCATAAACTGATGCTGGCTATATCTGTGACGTGTGCACGTACCCAAATCAGAACTTTTCTGCCACAGTTTATTTCAGACGTCTGATTGCCAGCTCCAGTAATCTAGCATTTGTTTGACTTCGGCCTTCCGTTTTCAGTGATTGCTTCAGGCTGTCCGCATTCAAATAAGTACCTTTGTGGGTTTTTTTGCTAGTTTCCTTACCTGTTTAAGATTAATTTCATCTAGGAGGGGAAAGTGCGCTTGTGGAAGACAAATTCCACGCAAGGACATGCACAATCAGTGTTTATTCTGTTTGGGAGCAGCTCACGACTACAAGTCCTGTGATACTTGCCAATCTTTTGTCCCCAAAACCCTTAGAAGCAGTTTGTCGCCTTTAAATCACTGTTTAGAGAATCAGTGACTTTGTCGTTTAGTGTCCAGAATGGAAGGCAGAGTGGGCACCTCCGATGAGCCACCAAGGAAGAAGGCAAAAAAAGTTAGTCCTGACGTCCAAGCTGCACCTCAGGAATCCAGTGAGATCTTCAAGGCGAGTGTTAGCCCAGGATCGCTCCGGACTTAGGATACTTTTCTGTTACTGGGAACCGAAATTGAAGCAGGTTCAGTGGGTATCCAGAGTTCAGCCACTGACGCTTTACAGTCATCAGCTCCTAATGGTAAAGGGGAACCACAGCTCATGGTGTCAGAGAGGCCTTCTACTGCCTTGCCATCCATTCCAACATCAGCACCCAGGCCTACTTCACCCCTTTAAAAAGTAAACAAGGAAAAACACAGGGCTAAAGATCCTACTCCAGCTTGGGAGACCTTTTCTCAGACTTTATTCAAGGCTTTGCAGGTAATCCAGACCCAGACTTCCCAGTCAGGTCAACCACTGGCTTCACAAGTAGAATCTGAGGAAGACTATTCCTCCTCAGATGAACACCTCACATGTTGTTCCCAGATTGAAACCCCTAAGGATTTTGCTACTTCGGAGGAAGAAGAGACCTTCACTCCTGACTCCCCAGGAGAAGAATTCTCCTTTGGGGACACTATTTCCCCTACTTAGGCAGCATTTTAAGTATGAGGCCTCAGATGTTTCTGAGACCAAGAAAAGATATTTTGAACTCCTGCAGATGAAGCAGCCCTCACCATCTGGAGTTCCTCCTTTACTCTCAGCTTTCCAGGATGCCTTCTCAGCTGCTGCCCAGAGTCCCAGTCTCCTGCTAACAAGAGACCACGCAGGTTTTACAAACTGTCTGCAAAGGATCAATACCTTTTTAAGAGTCTGCCAACAGATCCTGCTGCTGTTGCAGTTTCAGCTGCCAAATCTTCAAGGCAACTGCCTTCTCTTTTTCCCACTGATAAGGATAGTAAATTTATGGATAGGTTGGGGAAAAAGGTGTATACTTCCCCTGCCTTGGCTGTAAGAGCAATTAACTGTCAAACTGATATGGCCAAGTTTGCCCTGGATTCCCTGACCAAGGCCTCTACTCTGCTGTCTGACATACCTGACTCGCCAGCCAAGCTGAGCTGGACACCCTTCTGAACATGGTATCCCAGCTGACTAGACATTCAGTCAAGTACAGCTAAGATGCTGTTGAAGCCTCTTCCAATTTGGCTGCATCTGGTTCAGTGTTAAGGAGGTTCTCATGGTTGAGACTCCAACCTTTGCCCTTGAATGTGCAAGCAGAATTGTTATATCCTCCTTTGGATAAATCAGCACTCTTTGGAGCTGCCTCTGCAGATCTACTTAAGTTACTGCAGGAAAAAGGAAAAGACTTGCAGAATCTAAAGCATTTACAGGTGTCAGTGTTTCCCAGATTCCATAGGAACTACCCCCAAAAACCCAGCTTTAAGAGGCAGTCCTCCCATTCCTCTGCTGCTCATTCCAGGGACGAAGACAACCTAGGAAACTATCTGCTCCTACATCTTCATCCACCTCAACACCTTCATCCTTTCAGAGGCAGCCAGACCCAGATAGAGCTCCTCCGCTATGACTCTGTTCCCTTACCCACCTCCACCTCCCCTCCCTACACCTAACCCTATCCTCCTGACAGAAAATTACCACAGACAGGTGTGTGCTCTCCCTAATCAAGAGAGGATCTTTCATGACTTGGTGGGAATCTCCACCATTCCAGGGAGTTGCACAACCTCCTTCCAGTCAGCTTTCACTATTCCCCACCATCCTGACACAACTTCTCTCTCACCCGAAGACCAAATAACCAAGGTGTTTTACTCCGGGATGTTCTTGGAGACCCATCCTTGACCTATCCTTCCTCCATGTCTTCCTCAAGGTGCTAACCTTCAAAGTGCTCACATTACAGCATCTTCTTTCTTTTATTCATCAACAAGCCTTTATGGCTTCCCTGGATATTAAATATGCATACCTTCACATTCCTATTCAGCCCACTTACAGGAAATTTCTTAATTTGTCTGTGGGTGCCTCAGATTTTCAGATGTTCTTCGTGTTTCACTGTTGCAATCCTCACATTTGGGTTATCTGCTTGCAGTAACACTCAGTTGGCCTGATTAACAAAGTCTTGGGTCGTGCGTCGATTGCTGTCTCATCTTCCATGACGTCACAAGGGTATAAAGCATGCAGCCGATGCCATTGCATCAGTCTTTCTTGCCATGCGGTGCCTGAAGCAGTTCACAAGTGTCGAGTCCGGAAATTTTCGTTTTCGCATTTCAGAGCAGAAGTCTTCAACTAAGCTAAGTACCCCATTGGGGAAACTTTTTCTTGCTCTAAACTGATGTCAGTAAAAGTCAAAAATTGTGTTTCTTGTGGAAAGCAAATACCTCAAAGATTTTCATTCGTACTGCATTCCTTGCTTAGGCCGTGACCACGACGTACCTCGCTGCCTTATTTAAACAACAAACTATTTGTCATCAGTTTATTTACTCTTCTAAATATTTTGGTACTCAGTTCAGTTATCCAGATATGGCTTCGGTAAGCCACCCGACTACCGACATTCCAATAAAATGCAAAGATAAAGACAGAGACAGACTGCATAGGTCCAAAGTTGCCGCCGACGCTTCTCCTAAGCTAGTCACCAGTTCGCCGGTACTCAGTGAGACGCTTTCGCAGCCCCTGATACCCGCTACTTCAGATTCGCAGGCCTCTACTGAGACCCATTCAGAGTCCGGTATGCCGTGAGATGCTTCAACTGTGGAACCTGCGGATGTCTCTATCTTTGGGTCCGGAGCCGCTGAGCAGGCAGTGGCTTCTGAGGGTGTATTCAGGCCTACTGACTTGCATATTAAATTGACGCCATCTTCTTCAAGACCTAAAACTCTATCCATGCCTAGAAAGCCGATGCCCAGACCACATGGTCAGGCCTCTATGCCTAAAAAACAAATGATAAAGAATGGCTGAAGACCTTACTACCTTAATCAGGGGAAGCCATCCTTCACCCTCTAAGAGATCTAGGATGGAGTGTGCTTGAAATTTGTTTCCTCTGATGACCAGGATTTAACCTGATCTACCTATGAGGATTCTGATGTAGAGGACTCTATTCCCTCTGCTTCCCCTCCAGAGGATTTCTCTTTTGATGAAACCTTGCATACTCTTAGGGAGCATTTTCACTGGGAAAGCCAGGATTACTCTGACTCTAAAAAGAGACTTGGGGATTTCTTACTCCTGCCTCAACACAGGCCTTTAGCTATATCCCCCCTCTACTGGACATTGTTGTTGATGCCTTTTCAGAATCTAGTTTGGCCCCTGACTCTTTACCGCCTGCTCCCAAAAAACCTGATAGATATTACAGGGTTCCTGACTCTCAAAAGTTCCTTTTTAAAAATCCTACTGCGGATCCTGAGACCATTTCACAGGGACCCAAGGGCATTAAGGCTACTACTGCCAAAGATCCTATCCCCTCTAATAGAGATTCCAGGGCACTGGATAGATGGGGTAAGAAGGTATACACTTCTGCAACCTTGGCCATTAGGGCCTTAAACTGCCAGTTTCATATGTTTAAGTATCAGCAGCATATTACTGGATTGCTTAAACAGAAAATAATGTTGATTCCTGACTGTGCTGAAAATAAAGATTTACAGGATTTAATGCATTCTGCTGAACAAGTTGGAAAACTTACTTTGTATTTTGGTTTTGATTCACTAGAGGCATCTTGCAGGGCTGTTGTCACTGGGTCTGTACTTAGAAGGCATGCTTGGCTTAAGGAGCAATCTTTGCCAGATCATGTTAAAGCTAAATTACTGGATGCTCCCTTAAACCAAGACCGCCTGTTTGGCAACAAAGCTGAAGAAGTACTTAAAAAGATGGTGGAAAAAGCTAAATCTATGCAAACTGTTAAGTATTTCCTGCAAGTACAGCCTCCCAGATTTAGTAGGCATTGGCCCTCTAAAAATTGGTCCTTTCCTGCCTCTTCCAGGCCTTCTCAGTCCAAACTCAGAACCAGAAGATCACCCAGGCTTCAGTTCCAAGGTACTCACAGGGCTAAGCAGTGGGAGGGGGGGGGGGCTCCCACTTCCAAAGCAGGGAGAGGTAAGACTCCCCCTATGGTAAAGTGTCTCAATGACTTAACTTTAAATCTTCCAAGCCCTGCACAACTGATTGTTCCCTTGGGGGAAAGATTGCCCGGCAGGCAATAAATTGGGAACTCATTACCCAGGACAAATGGGTTTTAAATATAGTTTCCCAAGGATACAGATTCCACTTTCACTCCTTACCAACCCCAAATGTTTGGCCAGACCTACCCCCAAAATCAGTGGGCAGAGGCTCAAAAGCAAATTCTCACTCTCTTAAGCTTCCAGGCTATTCAGCCTGTTCCAGAAGAGGAAAGGGGACAAGGTTTCTACTCAAGACTTTTCCTGGTGCCCAGAAAAGACAACTCCTGGCGTCCTATACTGGACCTCTCTCTCCTAAACACATTTTTGGTGATTCCAAAATTCAAGATGCTAACTTTTCACCAGCTGCTTCCTATGCTTGGCAAGGATGCCTGGTTGGCAACACTGGATTTAAAGGAAGCCTACCTGCACATCCCAATTAGGGAATCCTGCAGAAGATACCTATGCTTCAAAGCAGGCTACATGCAGTATCAGTTCTCTGCACTGCCCTTTGGCGTATCTACTGCGCCCAGGGTAGTCCCTAAGTGCCTAACTCCCGTCATTGCATTTTGCAGGCAAAGAAATATCCAAATATATCCATACCTGGAAGATTGTCTAATTCAGGCAGAAAGCCAGGACATGCTATTGAATCAACTGGCGTTTGTACAGAAATTGCTAACTTCTCTGGGGTACACCATAAACGAAAAAAAAATCACATCTTGTACTCTGTCAACAAATCGTATTCCTGGGAGCAAGCTTGAAAACAACTCCCCAGATGGCTTTTCTCACGCCAGAAAAACAAGTTCATTTGACAGTCTACTTCAAATTACTGGCCACAAAGTCCCAGCTATCTGCAAGGAAAATACTGCAAGCCCTGGGGTTCATGGTCTCCTGCATTCTACTAATTCCATCTGCAAGATTGCATATGAGGAAAGTACAATGGTATCTAAAAAGCCTATTGTGTCAACATTCTCAGGATCTAGAAGCAATGATTCCTATCATTCCATGTCTACAGATAGAGTTCCTTTGGTGGGCAGACACCTGTCACCAAAACAAGGGACCGCCATTCACTCTACCTCCTGCCGCCCAAACCCTAACAAAAAGATGGAGTAAAAAGCTAAATCTATGCAAACTGTTAAGATTTCCTGCAAGTACAGCCTCCCAGATTTAGTAGGCTTTGGCCCTCTAAAAATTGGTCCTTTCCTGCCACTTCAAGGCCTTCTCAGTCCAAACCCAGAACCAGTAGATCACTGCCAATATATTTCCCTTAGTTCCAATAACTCTACCCATGGACCTCCCCCTCATTCCCCCCTTTAATCCTTCTATAACTACAGACTGAAATGTGTGACTTTATTGTCCAAAACATGTTGTGCCAAGGCATTATTGGGGTTCCTTTTGTTGATGTCATACTGGTGTTCGTAACAGACGCATCAGACTATGCATGGGGGGCTCACTTGGCAGGGAAGTCCATTCAGAGCAAATGGAACCCAAGTCAAATGCACCTGCACATCAGTCAAAAAGAAATGTTAGCTGTACAGAATGCTCTGACAGCCTTCAAGGACCACATCCTTCCAGGGTAATTAATGGTAAAGACGGACAACACCACTGTTATGTGGTACATAAACAAGCAGGGGGGAACCCACTCATACCCTCTCTGCAGACTAGCCATGGCTTTGTGGAACACAGCCTTGAGCTACCAAGTGCACCTACAGGCTCAATTCCTGCCAGGAAAGCTAAACACACTGGCAGACGACCTAAGCAAAAATCACATGGACCCACGAGTGGAAACCTGAACCAAAGATATTCAACATGTTGAGAAACAAATGGGGGAGCACAGATATGGACCTGTTTGCCTCCCCCCAGAACTACCAATTGGAAAAATTTTGCACAAGGACTCCCCACAAACAAGCTTGGAAAGTGGATGCCCTGTCCTTCACCTTGAAAAACCTATCAGCTTATGCTTTTCTCCCTCTACTTGTCCTCTCCAAGGTACTACTAAAGATCAAACAGGACAAACCAGGGACAATACTGATTGCACCAGACTGGCCACGCCAACACTGGTACCACCTTTTGTGCAGTGTGTCACTGCTGGCACCATGGCACCTTCCTCAGACCCCTGCCCTGCTGTCCCAGCAGGAGGGCCAGATTCTGCACCCATAGCTTCAAACCCTGAACCTGGCAGCCTGGCTGATTACCTATTCTCTCCGTTACCATCCCTCAGTAAGCAAGTGTTGGATGTCATTCTGGAGGCAAGGAGGGCTAGTACTAGAAAATCCTATGCTGTAAAATGGAAAAGATTTTTTTCCTGGAACCAAGCTCAGGGAATGGGCACAGCAGCGCCCAATCTACCTCATATTCTTCAATACTGAGATGCTGCACAAGGGCCTTTCCTTTTCCTCCTTCGAAATTCAAGCCTCAGCCATTTCAGCTCATTACAACACAGATCCACCACTCTTCTCTCATCCACTGCTCAAGCAGTTCCTCAGAGGGGCCAAAAATTTAAGACCACCCAGGATAGCCCCTACTCCAGCCTGGGACCTTAACTTTGTATTGGAAAACCTCACTCTACCTCCTTTTGAGCCAGCTGCAAATGCAGAGTTGAAATTCCTTTCTTGGAAAACAGCTTTCCTTTTAGCCATCACCTCAGCAAGAAGGGTGTTTGAATTACAGGCCCTCATGTCAGTGGAGCCTTTCATTATTTTTCATGCAGACAGGGTGTCCCTCAGGACCAATCCCTCCTCCATGCCACAAGGTGGTATCCAGTGTGGCCCTTAATCAGTCCATTCATTTTCCAACCTTATTTTCTAATCCACAGAACAAAGGGGAGCGAATACTGCACTCCTTAGATGTGCACAGACAACTTAGATTTTATTTGGACAGGACTAAACCTCTCAGGAAATCTGAACAACTGCTGGTTGCATTTGCTGCAGGGGCCAAGGGGAAGGCTATTTCAAAGCAAACCATTTCTGAATGAATAGGCCATTGCATTCATTTCTGCTATAAGCACCACGGAAAACCTACCCCACAGAGGATTAGACCACACTCAACCAGGGCTGCATCTACCTCTACAGCCTTTCTCAGAGGGACATCCTAGAAGCTGCTACCTGGAGTTCTGTACATAACTTCACCAAGCAGTACCATTTGCCAATTTTCTCTAAATCCAGAGCTGGCTTTGCCACTGCAGTCTTGCAGGGCCTTATAGCTGGTCCTAATGCTATCTAATTTCCTCCTCCCATCCTTAGCTTTGGGAATCTACCCAAATGTGATAACTGGAACAGTGAAACATGAAGAACATAGTACAGTTGTGTACACTTACCATAAATGTAGATGTTTGAATGTATTCACTGTTGCAATCCTAGTTACCCTCCAGCCCCCTGAATTCTATTGGCTGTACCTCTATTCTTGCTTGCTATGTTTAAAGCTTTTTTGTTGGAGATGTAACCTTATATATGTGTGTATATACACATATATATATATATATATATATATATATATATATATATATGTGTGTGTGTGTGTGTCTATATATATATATATATATATATATATATATATATATATATATATATATATATATATATATATATATATATATATATATATATATATATATATATATTTATATATGTATATATATATATATATCTATATATATATATATATATATATATATATATATATATATATATATGTATATATATATATGTATATATATATATATATATATATATATAAAATTTCTTCCCATTATGGGGGCACCTGGCATCTGGGGCAAGAAAAACTGATGTAATGGCATCGGCTGCATGCTTTATACCCCTGAGTACCTGACGTCATGGAAGATGAGACAGCAACCGACGCAGGACCCAAGACTTTGTTAATCAGACCAACTGAGGGCTACTGCAAGCAGATAAACCCATATGTGATGACTGCAATAGTGAATACACTCGAACATGTACATTTATGTTGTGTACATAACTGTACTTTTTCTGCCTTATCCTTTGGACTCTCCACAGCCCCAAGAGTATTCACCAAATGCCTAGCTCCGGTTATTGCATACTGCAGACTACAGGGCATTCAAATCTACCCTTATTTAGACAATCTATTGATCCTACACCAGGATTCTGTCACCCTGTCTCAACACCTGAACTGGGTTTGCAAGATTTTGCAAAATCTAGGGTTCACCATGAATCACTTGAAGTCCCAAATGACTCCCCCACAAGATCTTGTTTTTCTGGGGTGCAGGATAAGAACAGACTTTGTTAGTCTCTGTCCCTGCCCAGAAAGTGGAATTTCTCACCCAATTTTTCCAGTCCCTCCTACCACTGCCATCCACATCAGACAGAGAATGTATGAGAATCCTGGTTTTTATGGCTTCCTTGATCTCCATGCTCCCTAGCCAGGATGCACACGAAGTTTCATATGGGTGTTGAGAAATTCTTGGAACCAACATCTTCATCCCTTGGAAGTGAATCGTCCTCTCTTCCTCTGTTTAAAAAATAGAACTCAACCTCAATCAAGGGGTGCATTTATAGATTCCTCCACCCAAACACCATCTTTACACAGTTGCATTAGATCTAGGTTGGGGAGTTGTCCTTCACAGTGCCAACATCCAGCACAAGGTGCAGGGGAATGGTCCATTCCAGAAAGAAGGAACCACATCAGTCTAAAAGAATTATGGGCCCTTTACTTGGCAGTTCAAGCTTTTCAAAGGATCCTTGTGCCGGACACATTACTGGTCATTTTAGGTAACATTGACAGTCCTATGGTACATAAACGGATTCCGGCATGTAGCTTGCAAGACATTTCCCTGCGAGCTACATCGCCGAAACCAAACGGCTGCATCAGCACTTTGCCATAGTGCAAAGTGGCTGAAAAGCATAGCCGCTGCAACTATAATCTATGGACGGGCAGCTGCAGCCGTACGGGATGTGCAACGCATTCCTTCTTCTCGTGCAAGGAATGCCTTTATTTAATTATTTATTTATTTTTTGTTGTCAGACTGACAACAAAATAAATAAATAATTATATAAATGCATGCCTTGCATGAGAAGTAGGAATGCGTTACACATCCCGTACGGCTGCAGCTGCCCGTCCATAGATTATAGTTGCAGCGGCTATGCTTTTCAGCCACTTTGCACTATGGCAAAGTGCTGATGCAGCCGTTTGGTTTCGGCGATGTAGCTCGCAGGGAAATGTGTTGCGAGCTACACGCCAGAATCCTACATAAACAGGGAGGAACAAAATCTTACCCTCTCTGCAGTCTGGCAGTTCAAGTCTGGTCCCTGGCAACAGCACTACAGATTTATTTGCAGGCAGTCTACATCCCATTAGAAGACAACGTGATGGCAGACACCCTGAGCAAGACCATAACACCCTCCCACAAATGGATGCTTCACAGGAAGGTGTTTCTGGATCTAGTTCACAGGTGGGGTATTCCTCAGGCTGAGCTGTTTGCCTCCTTCCAGAACAGACAAGATGCCCTTCTTTTGCACAAGGCTTCCCCGTCCACAAGCCTGGAGGGTGGACACCTTCTCCTACTCATGGGAGTGAATATTCCTTTATGCCTTCCCCCCCATTTCCATTGATTCACAAATTCCTCTTGAAAGTACAGAAAGACAAACCAAAAATCCTGTTGGTGACTCCCTTCTGGCTAAGACAGCATTGGCTTCCCCTACTTTTTCATCTATCCTAGGGCAATCACCACAGGTTACCTCACCGTTTCGACCTACTCTTACAAGACAAGGGGTCCCTTATTCATCCCCACCTTCTCGATCTCAGTCTGACTGTGTAGGTGATAGTTTTGATCCCCTTTAGGCACCACCTGTATTCAGAGGGATGTACTCAAGTGTTCTGCAGGAGGCCAGAAAACCAAGGACTAGGAGAAACTATTTAAATGGGAAACATTCTCCAATCGGTGCCATAAAAGAGTAAACAGGACCCATCTCAAGCTCCTGTTCCACTGGTCCCTTTCCTACCGATGTGAATTGCTGCATTCAGGGTTGACTTATTCTTCAGTAAAAGTGGATCTTTCTGCCATTTCGGCTTGCGTTCCCATGACTCAACCTCCGACTTCCAGGCTAGATGTCAAGCTGTTTTTGAAAGGGGTGCTTTATATCAGGTGTCCTCGTAAGCCCATTCTCCTACCTTGGAACCTTAGCTTTGTGCTGGAAAAAATTACACTAGTTCCATTTGAGCCAGCCTATTCTTCCTCACTTGGAAAACAGTCCTGTTTGTGGCTCTCACTTCTGCCAGGGGGGTGTCTGAGATCCAAGGCTTCACCTCCCTACCATGTCTTCCATAAAGATAGGGTTTCCCTAAGGACTAACCCTTTCTTCATGATAAAAGTAGTTAGAGATCTCCCTAAATCAGACCATTAACTTGTCTGTCTTCAACCCTCAGCCAGAGAATTCCTCAGAAAGGGCCTTGCATTCCTTGGGTGTTCATAGATAACCGAGATTCTACTTAGACAAGACGAAATCCTTCAGACGGTCTGATCAACTTTTTGTCTCCTTTCATCCTGAGGACTTTGGCAAGGCAGTGTCTAAACAGACAATTGCCTCTTAGGTTTCTGTTTGTGTACCCTATTGCCTTTTGCTACTCCTTTCATGGAAAACAGTTGAATTAATTTGTCAAAGCCTGTACCACCAGAGCTGTTTCTGCTTCAGCAGCCTTTTTCAAAGGCATTGATTACTCTTCTCTTCTGGAGGCAGCAACTTGGTCCTATGTGCATACCTTCACCAAGCATTACAAATTGGATTCCACATCCAGGGCTAGAGCAGGATTTGCTAGGTCTGTTCTGCAGGGTCTCATAGACTCTGCTTCCTTACCTGCCACCCACACCACTACCTAGAGAGCTATGGTACTCTCCCTGAGGTGAAGAATACTGCAACGTGAGAATAGAAGGACATAGAATGGTTATGTAAGAACTTACAATAACCATAGATGTCCTTCTCTTCCATGTTGCAGTATTCTATCCCACCCACCTACCTCCCTTCCCTTCTCTTTGACCATATTATAAAATGGATCCTTCTCCTGACTACTGACTATGTGTCTGGTCTGGGAGAGGTTTATAATACCTTTTCTACTCCTACTACTAGGGGCTCTCTTTATGCGGCAGCCAGTTCTGATTTGGGTACATGCAGACATCACAGATGTAGCCGGTGTCAGTTTATTGCTCTTAGATACAACGTCGCGTGTAATACTGTCCGGATGTCCGGTGCTGTAGGCAGCAACTCCCCAAGGTGAAGAATACTGCAAGATGGAAGAGAAGGACATCTGTGGTTATGGTAAGTTCTTACACAACTATATTTTCTGTTTTAGCCCCCCCCCCAAAAAAAAAAATTGTCATCAGCATTATCCAGTATTTTAGATTTTAAAGTTAAATTCAACTAATGTGTTCATAATAGCCATAAAGAGAAGAGTTCTGGACAAGAATCCCCATGCCCCCACCCTGCAAACAGGAGTGAAACTTGAGTAAATAGTAATAATTTTAGTTCAGCATTGTCTGTACTGCAAATAAGATTGGATTTATAAAGAACATCTTTTCCTAGACATATTTTAGAGATGCAGTGAATGATAACATTATTACAGACTGTGTCAGAAGCCTTAATTGCGTCTGTAAACAAACTGCTAGTTGCTTCAGATTCATGTTAGTCAAGTAAAATAGTTTCTTAACGGTCTGAATAAAAAGTAGCTTATCTAAATCCTTGCTGGGAATCTACTGTCTTACTCTCCTCAAAGTAATCTTCAGATTGGTCTGTGATTAACTACTTAAAGATCTTAGGTAATGGGGTGAGGAGTGCAATTGGTCTGTAGTTTGTCTGTTAATTGCCCTTTTTGAACACAGGATCCAGTGTATTAATTTTCCATGCATCAGGAAAACCTTTACTGTAATTCAGGAGATGAAAAGATGGGAGGATAGGCCATGCTAAATACTCCAAATCTAATTTCAAAAACCTCAGGATAGCAACACCAAATGAAGTGGAAGGGTGTTTGGTTGAAAAGCGATGCCACATGCCATCATCAGTTACTTTTTTTTTTTTTTTTTGCTTGCTGCTGCAAAAAGTGAACAGCTTTCTGTTTTTCATTCACGTGACTGCCAAGAACAATGCTGTATTTATTTTAGGTCTTTTTTTTTTTTAAACCTAACTACCTGTCTTTTAATGTGTTTGTTCATTGTAATGTGATGTTCTTCGTGTTTCACTATTGTAGTCATCACATTTGGGTTATCTGCCTGCAGGTAGCCCTCAGCCAGCCTGAATACCAGAGTCTTTGGATTTCTGCATCGGATGCTGTCGCTTTTTCCTTGACATCACGTCGTCAGGGGTACAAAGCATGCAGCTAATGCCATTACATCAGTCTTTCTTGCAGTGCGGTGCCCAAAGCAGAAGCAGTTCGCAAGTGCTGGTCAGCTGACTCCTGAAATTTTCGTTTTTGAATTTCAGACCCGAAGTCTTCAAAAAAGCTAAGTACCCCGTTGGGAGTCCTTTTTCTTGCTCTAACCGATGTCAGTAAAAGTTAACAGTTGTCTTACCTGTGGAAAGCAAATACCTCATAGAGATTTTCATTCTTACTGCATCCCCTGCTTAGGCCCAGACCACAACGTCCCTCATTGTCGGTTTTGTGCCTTATTCAGCGCCCGAACTATCCGTCGTCGGTCTATTTTTGCAGCTAATTATTTTCGTACTCATTCTGTGTACTCCGAAATGGCGTGGTCAAGCCATCTGATTACTGATCTTCCAAAAAAACATAAGGATAAAGACAGAGACAGACTGCATAGGTCCAAAACTGCCAGTGACGCTTCCGTTAAGCTAGTCACCAGTCCACTGGTACACAGTGAGGCACTTTCGCAACCCCTGATACCTGCTACTTTTGATTCGCAGGCCTCTACTGAGACCCATTCGGAGTCCGGTATGCTGCGAGATGCTTCTTCGACTGTGTAACCTGCGGATGTCTCTACCTTGGATGGGTCCAGAGCCGCTGTGCAGGCACCGGCTTCTGAGGGTGTATTCAGTCCTACAGATATTCATATTAAACTGACGCCATCATGTTCATCCAGGCCTAAAACTTGCACCACTCCTGGAAAACCGACGACCAAACCACAGGCCCATATGCCTAAAAAACAAATGCTTAGAATGGCTGAAGACCTCATTACCTTGATTAAGGAAAGCCAGCCTTCCCCCTCTAAGAGACCTAGAACTGAGTTTCTTTCTGATTCTTCTGATCAGGAATCTGTTTTTTCTGCTCTTTCTGATTACCAGGATTTGCCCTTATCTACTTATGAGGATTCTGATGCAGAGGATTCTATTACCTCTGCTTCCCCTCCAGAAGATTTTTCTTTCAGTGAAACCTTGCACACTGTTGGGGAGCATTTCCGCTGGGAAAGCCAGGATTACTCTGACTCCAAAAAGAGGCTTAGGGAATTCTTACTCCTACCTCAACACAGGCCTTTAGCTTTGCCTCCTGTTCTGGACATTGTAGATGATGCTTTCTTGGAATCTAGCCTTTCCCCAGACACTTTACCTTCAGCTCCCAGAAAACCTGACAGGTATTAGAGTACCTGACTCTCACAAGTTCCTCTTCAAGAATCCTTCTGCGGATCCAGAGACCATTTCCCAAGGACCAAAAGGCATTAAGGCTACTGCTGCCAAATATCCTACCCCTTCTGATCGAGATTCTAGAGCCTTAGACAGATAGGGTAAGAAGGTATACACTTGTGCAACTTTGGCCATCAGGGCTTTAAATTGCCAGTTTAATATGTTAAAGTATTAGCGGCATGTTATGGGGCTACTTAAACAAATATTTATGTTGATTCCTGACTGTACTGAACACAAAGAATTGCAGGATTTAATGCATTCTGCAGAACAAGTTTGTTAACATACTTTGGAATGTGGTTTTGACGCTTTAGAAGCATCTTGCAGGGCTGCTGTCACTGGGTCTGTACTTGGACGGCATGCTTGGCTTAAGGAACAAAACTTGCCAGGTCATGTAAAAGCTAAATTGCTGAATGCTCCCTTAAACCAAGACTGCCTTTTTGGCAACAAAGCAGAAGTTGTCCTCAAAAGGGTGGAGGAAAAAGCTAAATATATGCAAACTGTTAAAGATTTCGTACAAGTACAGCCTCCCAGATTCAGTAGGCATTGGCCTTCTAAGAACTGGTCCTTTCCAGTCCCTTCTATGCCTTTTCAGTCCAAACCCAGGAACAGCAGACCACCTAGGCTACAGTCTCAGGCTTCGCACAAACCTAAGCAGTGGGGGGCTCCCACTTCCAAAGCAGGGAGTAGTAAGCCACCTCCCTACGGAAAAATACCGCAATGACTTAACCTTAAACCTTCGAAGCCGTGCTCTACTACCTGCTCCCTTAGGAGGAAAGCTCACCTTGCATGCAAAAAACTGGGAACTCATTACCCAGGACAATTGGGTTTTGAACATAGTTTCCCAAGGATACAGATTACACTTCCACACCCTACCAACACCAAATGGTTGGCCAGATCTATTCCCAAATCAATGGGCGGAGGCCCCAACAGCAGGTTCTCCCTTTCCTCAATATCAGGGCTATTCAGCCTGTCCCAGCAGAACAAAGGGAACAAGGCTTTTATTCAAGACTTTTTCTGGTACCCAGAAAAGACAACTCCTGGCGTCCTATCCTGGACCCCTCTCTATTCTCAACACCTTTCTGGTAGTTCCAAAATTCAGAATGTTAATTCTGCAACAGCTTCTTCCCATGCTAGCCCAGGCTGCCCGGCTGGCAACCCTAGACTTAAAGGAAGCTTACCTGCACATCCCAATAAGAGAATCTTGCCGGAAATACCTACGCTTCTGGGCAGGCTCCATGCACTTCTCAGTTCTCTGCACTTCCCTTTGGCTTATCTACTGCGCCCAGGGTATTCACAAAATGCCTAGCTCCAGCCATTGCATTTTGCAGGCAGAAATATTCAAATTTACCCATATGTGGATGATTGTCTGATTCAGGCAGAAAGCCAGGACTTGCTATTACAATACCTGGCATTCGTAAAGAAACTTCTAGCCTCACTGGGGTACACCATCAACGAAAAGAAATCTCACCTAGTACCCTGCCAGCAGATTGTATTCCAGGGAGCAAGCTTGAACACAACTTCCCAGATGGCATTCCTCACTCCAGAGAAACAAGTTTACCTGACAACCTACTTCAAACTATTGGCCACAAAACCCCAGCTATCTGCAAGGAACATACTGCATGCCCTGGGGTTCATGGCCTCTTGCATTTTACTAATTCCAGATGCAAGACTGCATATGAGGAAACTCCAGTGGTATCTAAAAAGCCTATGGTGTCAACATTCTCAGGACCTGGAAACAATGATTTCTATCATTCCTTGTATCAAGACAGAGTTCCTTTAGTGGGCAGAGGCCTGCTACCACAACAAGGGACTCCCTTTTACTCTACCCCCTGCCGCCCAAACCCTAACAACAGACGCATCAGGCTGTGCATGGGGGGCTCACATGGCAGGGCAGTGTATTCAGGGCAAATGGAACCCAAGTCAGATGCACCTGCATATCAATCTGAAAGAAATGTTAGCTATACAGAATGCTCTGACAGCCTTCAAAGACCTTACTCTTCCAGGGCAGCTATTGATAAAGACAGACAACACCATAGTTATGTGGCTCATAAACAAGCAGGGGGGAACCCACTCGTACCCTCTCTGCAGACTAGCCATGGCTCTGTGGGACACAGTCTTGAGCTACCAAGTACACCTACAAGCACAATTCCTGCCAGGCAAACTAAATTCACTGGCAGACGACTTAAGCAGAAATCTCATGGACCAACACGAATGGAAACTACAACCCAAAATATTCAACCTCTTGAGGAACAAATGGGGGACTCCAGAGGTAGACCGGTTTGCCTCCCCTCAGAACTACCAATTGAATGAATTCTGCACAAGAACTCCCCACAGTCAAGGTTGGACAGTGGATGCCCTGTCCTTTACTTGGGAAAGCCTCTCAGTTTATGCCTTTCCCCCTCCTCTCGTAGGTTCTACTAAAGATCAAACAGGACAAGCCAAGGACAGTACTGATTTCACCAGACTGGCCATGTCAGCACTGGTACCCTTTCTTGCACAGTATCACACTTCTACAACCATGGTACCTGCCTCAGACCCCTTCCCTGCTGTTCCAGCATGTGGGCCAGATTCTGCACCCTCATCTTCAAACCCTGAACCTTGCAGCCTGGCTAATTCCTTGAGCTCTACCTTAGCATCCCTCAGTAAGCAGCTACTGGATGTCATTCTGGAGGCAAGGAGGCCTAGTACTAGAAAATCCTATGCTGAAAAGTGGAAAAGATACTGTTCCTGGAGCCTGGCTCAGGGGTTGTGCACAGCGGTGCCCAGCTTACCTCAGATTCTGCAGTTTGTCTTTCGGCTTTTTCCCGGTAAGGGGTCGCCACAGCGGAACTCTGGTCCGCTAAGGATTGGCAGTAGAGTTTTACGAAACGCCGAGGTGCCAGCTCGATGCCCAACCTTCAACGAAGGCATGCCCATTTACGCACGCATGCCTTTCGAACACTACCCAACCGCGGGGAGGACATGCAGACTCCACACGGTACTTAACAGAAATGCTCCACAGGGACCTATCCTTCTCATCAATTAAAATTCATGCCTCTGCCATTTTAGCACATTATAATACAGAGCCACCTGTTTTCTCTCACCCCTTGCTAAAGCAATTCCTTAGAGGGGCCAAAAATGTAAGACACCCCCCCCACCCGGAGAGCTTCCACTCCAGCATGGGACTTGAACTATTTATTGGAAAAGCTCACTCCCCCCCCCCCCCCCCCACTTTGAACCAGCGGCTACAGCTGAGTTGAAATTCCCTTCTTGGAAAACAGCCTTCCATCTAGCTATCACTTCAGCAAGAAGATTGTCTGAATTGCAGGCCCTCATGGCTTTGGAACCCTTCATTTTCTTCCATGCGGGCAGGATTTCCCTCAGAACTATTCTTCTGTCACCCTAAATCAGTCCATTCATTTGCCTAATTTTTTCCTTAATCCACAAAATAAAGGGGAACGAATACTGCACTCTCTGGACATGCACAGAAAACTTAGATTCTATTTGGACAGGACTAAGCCTACCAAAAAATGTGAGCTGCTGCTAGTTAGCTTTGCTGCATGGGCAGAGGGAAGGCCATTTCAAAGCAAACCATTTCCAAGTGGATAGCCCATTGCATTCATTTCTGCTACAAGCACCATGGAAAACCTACCCCACAAGTGGTTAATATCACATTCCACCAGGGCTGCATCTACCTCTGCTGCATTTCTCAGAGGGGTCCCTACCAGGGACATCCTAGAAGCTGCTACCTGGAGCTCTGTACATACCTTCACCAAGCATTACCACTTGCCTATCTTTTCTAAATCCAGAGCTAGATTTGCCCCTGCAGTCTTGCAGGGATTAATAGTTGGCCTTAATGCTCTTTAACTTCCTCCTCCCTTCCTTAGCTTTGGGAATCAACCCAAATGTGATGACTGCAACCGTGAAACACGAAGTACATAGTACAGTTGTGTACACTTACTATAAATGTAGATGTTCGAGTGTATTCACTGTTGCAGTCCTGGTTACCCTCCCTCCAGCCCCCTGACTTCTCGGCGCTACCTCACCTTATGGTTGGTATGTCTATTTTTTCTTGTATATTTGCTTTTTGATGGGGGTTTACCATACCATTTAATTGCTTCCTATTATGGGGGCACCAGACACCTGGGGCAAGAAAACCTGATGTAATGGCATCGGCTGTATGGTTTATACCCCTGACGACCTGATGTCAAGGAAGAAATGACAGCATCCGACGCAGATATCCGAAGACTCTGGTATTCAGGCCGGCTGAGGGCTACCTGCAGACAAATGACCCAAATGTGATGACTGCAACAATGAATACACTCGAACATCTACATTTATGATAAGAAGTACACAACTGTACTTTTTGTAATCCTGATTGAAACATCATTATATTGCAGATTGTGCCTTTAACCATTTGGTTTATTTTGCTTTTTGTGAGAAGTGTTTCAGGTTTTATGTAGGGAAGACAAATAGGACCCTGAGGGGAAAGGGTTTTAGAACACGTCAATGATGTGAGACAAAACAGAATAAAATGTGCCCTAGCAGCACATGCAATTCATCTTGGAGTAGGTCATGATTTTAAGTTCTTAGTACTGGAGGTTTTAGAATGTAGTGGGGGGGGGTGATTTCAAGAATTTCACGGAAAAGATGGAACAAGAATGGAATGGATAAGTGCGACTGAATGCACATAAGCCTCCTGGTCTTAATGAGCGCATTACCTTAAAACCCATGCTTAAGACATGTCCACTTCTACATTAATGGGTGTATTTGTGTGTTTATAAATAGGTATGTGAAATTATATGGTTAAATTCATATTTTTATACCGCTTTACATATTTTAAATAGATGGTTTTATTTATGTTCAAAGTTGGACAGGTTTCGTTTAAGTTCATGACTAATTGAGTGATTTTGCATATAAATTGATTCAGGTGCAGTGTGCTTTTAAGTCTGAAGAAGCAGCCTGTTGACTGCAAAAGGACTTGCCTCCCTGTTCATTTTATTTATTTTATTATATTAATAATTTGGTATAGTTATATTAAAGTTTGTGTACCCTCAGCTTTGGAGTTCACTTTGGATTTTTTCATATACATTTTTGTGATGAGCATTAGCTGGATTTATTGTTGGCTTGGGTCATCCCGTACATTCCTCCAGTCTGAATAATGGCTGTTCCTACCAGACCCACCCTTGACCAAAAACACTTAGCAATTTAAGGGCGGCCGTGGTGGTGCAGCGGTTAGCATTACCACCTCACAGCAAGATGTTCCCCGGTTCTATCCTCAGTTGGGGTGCCTTCTTTGTCGAGTCTGCATGTCCTCCCTGTGGTTGTGTTGATTTTTCTCCGGGTGCTCCGGCTTCCTCCCACATCCCAAAGACATGCTGTAGGTGGATTAGACACTCCAAATTGGCTTTAGGTGCGTGTACGTGCATGTGTGTGGCTTCTGTGGAAGGTTGGGTGCCAGCCTGGCAACTCAACACTGTAAAAACTCCACTGCCATTCATGAGCTGACAGGTGATCTG
This sequence comes from Protopterus annectens, assembly GCF_019279795.1. NCBI lineage: Eukaryota > Metazoa > Chordata > Ceratodontiformes > Protopteridae > Protopterus > Protopterus annectens. The sequence goes on along the minus strand of NC_056730.1, from coordinate 704,259,057 downwards.
CTGTGGCGACCCCTAACCGGGAAAAGCCAAAAGAAGAAGACTGAACTACTCTTATTTGTTAACATATGAAGTTAATTTAGCATGGTTGAAAAAATAGGGACATGGACATTGGAAATCATGTGCTATACATCATAGCGTACATGTAATCAGTGGGGGAACTAACACTTGCATGTTACCAAAAAAAAAAAAAAAAAAGAAGAAAAAACCCATACAAATAGTTATCCCAGTTCACTGGCAGCAGAATCTTCTAAGTTTGTCTTTCACTCTTTCAATCATAAAATGGTGAATGAAAAAATGAATGCATGAACTGTACTGTTTCCACTGTTTAGCATTTACAATATTTTAAATGAGTGGTCTGCAGTATTTGTATGCAGATGGTCATGATTGAAAGAGAAGAAAAGAAAAAAATGTAGACCTGGATGCTGCCAACAAACTGTCATTTTGGAAAGAGGATTATTCATTCCCTTCACAAAGGAGCAATGAACGAATAAAGGAATAACCTCCTCTTTTTTAAGCAGTTTTTCATCTTTGCTGGTTTCTAGGAGTGAACTACTGTAAGACATTTGTAGAACAGTTTGCATGAATAACTGCATGCCTTGGTTTATGTACGTATTCATTTATCTGATCACAGTTCTACAGCAGAGGTGTAGAGAGCCAGTAAATTAGCTGTAATTGGCTGTCCATCTACATCAGAGATGTAGAGAGTCAGTAAATTAGCTGTAAGTGGCTGTCCCTTCTTTGTCTGGAGGGTATCATGGGATGTTCTGAATGTGTATGACAGCAGCAGGCTGAAATATTACTTTAGATGTTATTTAAGAATTGGTTAATTAAACTGGCATATGGTCCTCTGCATGCTTCCATAAAGCATTACAAATAAGATTCCTTTTCCAGGTTACAGTTGTCTTTCCTGGGACCATTCTCCACGGGGCTCCTGGACCGTCATTCCTCTTCTCAATGCATCTAAGCTCTGGTGTCTTCCCTGTGCAGCTTAGGCTACTGCAACAGTAATCTAGTGATAAACGTGCTACAGTTGTCTAAGTAAACTTAACCATAGTAGTAGATGTTCATATTGATTGTTTCATTAGCTACTCCATCCTTTCCCCACATGCAGTTTTTCCCCAGGGTGAGGAAGTTTGTTTTTTTGTACTTAATATATGCCCTATTTTTGGGCTGTAGCATCTCTTTATCTTTGACAGGAAAGCTCTGAAGAGTTTAGCAACCAAGCCAATGGTTTTCCCCAGCTCTGCTCAAACCTTCAGTGATTTGGAAGCATTGAAGCTGTCCTAAGGTTTTGGATGCTGGCTGGCTGTTATATCTTAGGCAGGTGTAATCCATACTGCTTAGGCTACTGCAGTAGTGATCTATTTGAACATTTGCTGCTGTTTTTAAGTTTACTTAAATATTCAAAAGAAAGAAAAGATGTGCATTTCTAACTTTTGGCTTGCATACACACACTGTTTGGCAGGTTGATATTTTATGCATCTGTTTCTTCTCTTCTCCATTTCATCCCATGTCCTATTTAAATACATTTGGTTTACTGAAAACACTCTAACTAAATTTGCAAAATCCCTCCATCCCAGTTTAACTTAGAACAAATGCACAAAACTATGTACATTTTCAAAAAATTAAGTTTACCCTTTCAGATAAGTGCAGGTGGCCCAAATTGACGGCTGCACCCACAAGTATTGCCTAATTTAGTTATGGTAATGCATACTAAAGTGCATGTTATAACATGTGCTCCCATCTACACTGATTTCCATCTCTTTTCTAATTTCTGTTCCTCTCCCAGATGTGGAAAAACAGCTTGCATGCTTTCAGTAAACATTAACTTTTAGCCCTAAGAAAAAGTGCACTGGTGACTTTTAAATAAAATTGTGCACTGCATTAAAGTGTTAAGGCTACTGAAGAGGCTACTACTACTGCTACTACACTTTCCATAGTTTTCAGATTCATTTTTCACTGAATTACTTGCTGCCTTCATTTTAAATATTGCATTTCTCTCAGCAGAGAGTTCTGAAAGCTCTCAAGATATTTGCTTGCACCTGCAGACATCTTATTCCCAAGTAAAAAGTCAGCAATGAGAGAAAAAAAAGCTAAAAACTTTGTATTTGCCTAAAAGAATCTTTGCAAGTTCTGCAGATATCTGAGAACTACTGAGAACATTTGCTAATGGAAAAAAGGCTAATAACTTTACATATGCAAATTTCCAATTTCCATGCCTTTCATTATTTTGTCTTATTTCTTGTAGCCTGTTTGCTCAAAAAAACACACTTGTGTATAGCTTAATAGAAGAACATTAGCTTAATCCAAGGACATTAGTCTAAACACCCACCCCTGTAAAAACAAGGAAAATTATCTTGATTCTGCATGTCATATGGTTAATACATTTCTGCATCCCACCTCAGCAGCCCACCATCACATTATATTCACCTTAAATTGCTTCTCCAGCCTTTGTTCTTAGTGTAAAACCTGTATATCTTACAACTTAAAAAAAGTAATTTATTGCTTTAATATCTTTAACGTATACAGCAGTCATTGATCAGACTCCCCACCTGACATTTCAAATATGCCTGATGGCATATTTTACAAAGTTGCTTTACAGTATAACATGCAATTCACATTTTTATACACATTAATAAAAACAAAAACTCTTGTACTTAGTCTTTTCATTTCCTTCAGTGGCCTCCTAAACAATAATGATACAAAGTGGGGATGTATGCTTTAAAGTTTGCTGACTTTGTTAAACTCTTGGTAAAGTTCCAGTCTTTTTCAACTACTTTTTCTTGCAAAACCATATTTAATGTGTCTATTCCTGTTTCTAGTAGGATTGATGATTTGTAGTCTCCTATTTATGCACTAATGTCAGTGTTAATGATAATCTTCTTGATCATCTTTTTTCCCTATCATCATCTCTCATTCATACCCTTGGTACTGCTGATTCTTCTAGTCAGCTCCTGTGCATTTTTCTTTCTCTTGAGAATTTTCCTTTGAAACAATGGAAACAGGGTTTTATTGGCAAAGTCTCTTTGTTGTCAGAAGAATGAGAAGTAGATCCCCTTCTGCTTGTTAGAAAAACTTTATTTCCCTCTTAGGCCATTTTGCATCAGAAATTTGACCCCCAGGGAAAAAATATGAAGACAGCTGGATACAGCAGCTTAAATCTCTCACCTGCCTCTCAACACTCCCTAATTGCTGAAATAAATTTGCTTATTTTCTGCCTGATGCAGGGAGAACAGTCATTTTCCATAAACACTCCGCCTTTAATATATTGATACTTTTTTTACCTGCCACAACTTTGTCAAGAGCAACTCTTTCTGTTGGTTTGGTTGCATCTTTACCAATATAGGTCTTTGATGCTTTCTCATGTTCAGGTTTGGACCATGCACACATTTTGCCCTTTCAGTTTACTGATCCTTCTGTGAAACACCAGTCCACTTGCCTATTTCTGCTTTCATAAAATGAACACATTCTGATTATTCCAGTTTCTCTAGTACAGCAAAAAATCTTGAGTTTACTGTGTATTCTCTGTCTTCCAACTTCATTTTTTGAAACTGCTCTTCTTGAGAAGTCATATTCAGCCATCATTTTCTTCATGTCATGCTGCCACCCATTTTCTTCATTTAATCCACTGATTTTTCCAGTCTTTTGTTATTTGAGTTGATACATTCATTTATTTTAAACTGCACTGAGTGCATTTGATTTTTTATCTCTAAGTTGATGGAAACTATATCCTGTGCCAAATCTGAATGTTGAACTGCTTTCTGTTGTACAGCTAAGGACTCTCCCCAGCTACAGTTTTCTCTTCTCCTTTTCAAGTTAATATTCCCTCGGATTCTTTAGATTTTTTCTTTGCTGTCATCCAGACAGTATAATTGCTAACTAGCGAATTAATTTTACCTAATCTGCCAGTTTTACTGACTGTTTCTTCAGTTTTTATTTTCACACTGGGAGAGCTCAAATCATGCTTTTGATTAGTGTCTAGCCATCTCCCAGGTCCTTTTAGTGAAGGCTTTTCTTAATGCCCAGGATACTTGGAAGTCAGTCCTTGACATTTGCAATCTAAATGAATACCTGAAATGAAAAAGATTAGTGTGTTAACCCAGCAGTACCTCCTCTCCCTGCTATTATGAGATGCCTTACTAGTGATCCTGGATATGAACATTTGGCTTCATACCCCTGTTTAGATTCAGATTTAGGAGGCAAACAGATCACTTTCAGTTTACTAGACATTTGCACTTAACTCTGCTTTTGGGGTGCTGACCCCCCAGCTTCACTCAAGTATTCATCCACCTTAGAGTTTGATGTGTCAAGAGTTTCACTTTCCATGATGACTTCTTCACACAGTTCACATCCCAGGAAAAGCTAACCAGAGCCAGGATTTTTTTTTTGAGATACAGTATTAGATACCAAATCATACAGAATATCTCTATCACAATAGAATATTACACTGCTTCATTCCTTCTTCATATGCATGATAGCATAATCCTTCCTGAAGCCCATAGTTTACATATCCACTTCCATCTTTAGGAGGTCCGTGGCTATATTTCACATGTACAGGGTCCAGTGTGGTACCTGAATAATGTGTGAAAAACACCACCACCCACTGGACAGAGTTTCCTTCCTGATCGTGGCTTCACAGATTTTCCAGTGCTGCACATATCTGGTGTAAGCCAGCCAAGGAATATGATATTGTAGCTCTTCAAAGTTCTCAGTCCCTGGCCACATATGTGTTTGATTTAACTTACAGGGCTCATACAGACCATTTGAAACTATAAAGAGGTTGAGATAAGCAGGGCAAAAACAAGAACATCAGTGTCTGAGATATCAGAGATGCTAGTGCTGACCTATACCATTTATATTCAGCCTGACAGCTAAGGGCTCTTAGGATGATAACAGTACAACTATATTGTGGTACATCAGCAAGCAAGATGGGAATTGCTCCTACCAACTTTGCAGACTGTTCATGGTGGCGTGAAACCTGACCAGGTCCAGGGCATTATACGCAAGCTTTCTGTGTCCCTTCCTCCCATAGCTCCTTGCCAGACCAGTTTAGCAATTCTCTGTGCAGCCTTCATGAATGAAAACCACGCAAACAGATCTTTCACAAATTAAATTAAGAGATTTTTTTTAATTTCCATTTGTTAACTGTGTAGGTGCACTGGTTCAAAGACCCTTTATGACATGATCAGACCAGAGGGCAAGAACTGGTTTAAAAACCAATACTAACAGTCAAGTAACAGGCAAATCCAGAACAAGCAGTAAGAAGGAAAAGTTGTAAAAATTGTAAAGCAGTCACATATCAAGCAAATATAGGAGCAACACTTCACAACATAAAATGAAATATTTTAATGTTGTAACATGCATCATAAATTGGAGAGGTGTTCATCTAACATTAAAGATGCACATTTTTAAGCATATATTGGGTCACTTAGCTAGCTTCTCGAGGTGCACTTTTGGTTGCTTCTTGACATAGTTTTAAAAGCATTAATACTACAAATTTCATCTGGTAGATCATTCCAGTGGGTAGAATTTATTTTAGAGCAGGATCTTTCTGGTGGCTAATGTAAAACAGGGTCTAAAGAGAGTAGTGCTTGTGGATTTTCTAAGGGAGTATGGAATGTGTCATCCAGCCTTCTTAAATCTCACCATAAATGAGTAGCCTTTCCCTTTAAAACTGATGGTACTTGTCCCTTTGAATATCTCTGTGTTTGCAGACTTCTCAGAAGCAAACTTTCAGTTACTTGATGACATAAACATGTTCTGCTGTAATCCTTCAGTGAATCTTAATTTTTTAAACAAGCATCTTTATTAAGCTATCACTTATGAGTTATGACATAGGCGATCTTACATTTATATAAAGGAAACTAAACCATATTGACATAATCCCAGCTGCAAGCATTTTGCATTACAAACCATACTGACACGGTTTTAATTGCAAACATTATACATCACGAATCTACATGGTCATTGTCGAGCATTACATATTTTATTTAAATCCATCTTCTTTTTAAACCTCATTCTTCCCCTGTCTATATTTTTCCCACAGTTTCTATTTTTTTCCTATGTAATTTGCTCCTACCCTTTTTTAAATATCCTAATTCCAGTTGTTTTATCTCTGTTACTGTATTTGCTACTTCTAGTACAGTTTGTTTAGACTTTGATTTCCATTTTCTATTAGTTGCTTTTTTCGAAGCCACCATAATTAGACTCAGCAAAGCCATACTATGTGTAGGCAGTTCTGATTCTGTACCATAGCTCAAAAATTATTTCCCTATTTAATCACTAGTATCTCTGATAGAGTAGTCTGTAGTGAATCTTTAGTTTGCCAACCATTACGCTCCCAGAAAATATGTTCTCAATTACCTCTCTTCCCCATCACACCTCTAACAATTGCTGTCTATCTGAGGAAAAATTTTTTGGAATCTAATTGGGATATAAAAAATGTCTATGCAAACATTTCCAAGAAAAAATGCTAAATCATCTAGATTGTGTTGCATATTTGGGAGACATACATATACCCCCCCCCCCCCAGATTGTTTCTTTGTGAATCCCTTCTCCATTGTCATTTACCAATCCTTTCTAACCTCCTCTGATTGATTATAGTTGTCATGCAGTATTATATATGCTGTACTAATTATTCCTTTTTTTAACGGCAGCTTCTGTTCTAGATTCTACTTAAAACTCTACCAGTGCTGGTGTTTCTTTTAGGACCCCCCCCCCATTTCTTTCTCTTTGACTATACTCTGATGTTACTCTTGTATAGAGAAGGCAGTCTGTAACCTGCAGTCCAAGTAAACTCTTGACATCTTCCCATTCTGTTTCCTTTCCCTCTCTAATTATTTGCTCCCAGTACCGTGGTTCCTTTGTCGGTTTTCTCCAATAAATTCCAGCTGCCTTTTGTCTATCATCTGTGTCCCTAATTGCGGTCATCCCTGTCATCAGAATCTCCTTTCTCTGTTCCCGTTGGCTTAGTTCTTAGAACACTTTCTGCTACTTTATGTATATAATAATCTCTGTGATTATTGTTGTGACAACCTCTTTACCCCGGATCAGTAATCAAGGAGCCTCAATCCTCACCACTGACACCAGTGAGAGACTGTCACTAAAAATTGTAATGTATTTACACAGTATTTTAAGATGCAGCTTTCTGCATCAAGCACAATTTCCCCCAAGAGCACTCAGCAAACACGCTCCAGACCTGGGATTGGACTCTCTCTCCATATCCCAAACAAGACTCACTTTGGAACACTATGTCTCAGTTCCAAGTAGCTGACACAACCAGATCTGGGTATTTGATTACACACACGCGCACTCGCACACACGCACTCGCACACACACACTCACACACTCTCTCTCTCACACACTCTCTCTCTCACACACTCTCTCTCTCACACACTCTCTCTCTCACACACTCTCTCTCACACACGCTCTCTCTCACACGCTCTCTCTCACACGCTCTCTCTCACACGCTCTCTCTCACACGCTCTCTCTTTTACACTCTGTGTGTCTCGCACTCGTGTGTGTCTCGCACTCGTGTGTGTCTCGCACTCGTGTGTGTCTCGCACTCGTGTGTCTCTCGCACTCGTGTGTCTCTCGCACACTCTGTGTCTCTCGCACACTCTGTCTCTCTCGCACACACTGTCTCTCTCGCACACTCTCTCACACGCTGTCTCTCTCTCACACACTCAGTCACACAAACACACACACACACTCATGGGAAAGACTGGCACAGATTTACTAGCTGTACACCTTCTGCCCATTCTATAAGGTAGCCATCCTGCCACCAGTCAGCCACTCTAAGGCTCTTTCAAGGGTATCCAGTTTTACTGAGTAAAACAGTACTAATGTAAATGGTAGAGTGTAACCAAACCAGCAAGGCTTTTCGGTGTGGCCAAGGTGTCACTAAAATAAGCAGAAGTACTCCCAAGATGTTAAAAGTATTCTCTAAAAGACTAGCCACCATGAAAGGTATAAATATTTTTAATAATAAAATAGAAAACTTGAGAATACTAAATATTCAAATACAGTAAATACAAGAGTTTCAATCTCAGGAGAAATAAAAAAAAAAAACAACACAGTTGAACAGTTTCAAGCAGATGCAGAAAAACGCTACTTAATTAATCTCACTGTATTTTCTCACTGTCTAAAGAATAGTTGTTCCCTACCTAGTTTAATACAACAGGCCAAGATTATATTCTGAGATGCTTACTTCCACAAGTCAAGGTGATGAGCTTCAAACTAACTGAACTCAAACTCCATTCAACTCAACTAATGAAACTGTGGTAACTGTCTTAGAATTTTTATATCAGGTTCCAAAGAAAACAGAACAAGCTGCTGTGCGAGTTCCATCCTCTCAATGCTGGTTATAGAATAACATGATCACCTGACCCTGGTACAACACACACACACACACAGCTTTAAGATCTGTTGCAGTGTCTGGAAGCTGTAGAACAATTTCAAAAACGTCTACTCTTCCCTTCCAGAATTCTTTGTTTAAACATATGCATTTAATCAGTTATAACAACACTGTTGATGCATTTTAACACAAGCATCTGTACAACTCAGTGTGATAGTCAAATGACACAAAATTATTTACAAAACCCCAGCTAGCTCAGCTGGCATGTGTTACACATGCACTGCCCTATTACACCCAGGCACAGATGGCAGTACCTCACATTGTCACAACTGTTATTCTCCTTGCAAGTCTACCTCGAGAATCCCAGTCTCTCTTTGTGTCTTGAGCTTCCCCCCTGTTTCATCGTCATCCTTTTCCACTTTGAATTATAGGTTTATGCTTGTGCAATTAACTGTGTAGCTCTGAAATACCCCTTCAAATTGGGTAATCCCAATCTGCCTTGTTCTATTGGAAGAATCATCTTATCCCACTTCACTTTTGCCATCTTCCTCTCCCAGATAAAGTCCTTCGGGTTTTCTTAATTGCTGTCTACAATTTCTCCTCTGGTTGATGCAAATATGCCTAACCCGTGTGTATAAGACTAAAGGGAGTAAAAACATTTTAACTGCTTATATCTTGTTATCCATATCCATATAACAGAGCTTCCAGTTTCTCAGTTTTTATATTATCTTTTTAGTCTCTTCCCACGTATCCTTAGCTACCGCACCAGAATCATTTTTAATCCATATTCCTAAATACTTCATTTTATCATGTCCCCATACATAAGGATATTGCTGAACCAATTCGTGTATGGGTACACAATTTACCACTATTGCCTTTGTTTTTGTTTCATTAATTTTGTATCCCGAGAAGATTTTGAAACTGTCTCAAAATGTTCCATAACGCTGTAATGTCCTTTTCGGGTTTTATAAGGTGTAAAATATCTGCAAATAGAACCACCTTTTTTTAACTACCATACCAAATATATGCTTGAATTTCTGAATCCCTTATTTTCTTCACCAGTGGTTGAACATATAATGCAAATAAAGGGAAGAGGACATCCCTGCCTGGTTCCATTGTCCAAGCAGAAGTTATCAGAGAGGAACCCACCCATTTTAATTTTTGCCTCTGATCCCTCATATATACTCCAAATCAACCTTTTAATTTTATCAGGAATGCAAATGCTTCCATTGCCCTGCTTATAGACCCAGCTTACTCTGTCAAATGCTTTGTTTGCATCACGACCCACAAACAGTGGTATGTTCTTACATTCTGCTTCCCTCTGGGTCATGTTAATGTCAGATATTTGCCTCCCCTCCACAAAACCACATTGATCCCTATCTTATCAGTTTTGGCATCACTTCTGCCATTCTTTTAGCCATTCTAGACATAAACATTTTATAATCATGGCTTAGTATTGAAATGGACCTGTGTGAAATTGGATCTGATGGAGCTGAACTCTTTTTAGGTATTACAGCTACCACCACTTTCTTCCAGGATGTTGTACTTCTCTTAAAATACTGTTAAAACCTTCCAGATCTTTATCAGATGTTCTTCGTGTTTCACTGTTGCAGTCATTACATTTGGGTAATCTGCTGGCAGGTTGCCCTCATTCAGTCTGAATTCCAATGTCTTGGGTCCTGCATCAGTTGCTGTTTTCTCTTCCATGATGTCAGGTCGTCAGGGGTATAAAACATGCAGCCGACGCCATTTTCTTTAGTCTTTCTTGCCGCGCAGTGCCCGAAGCAGAAGCATTTCGCAAGTGCTGGTCGCCCGACTACTGAAATATTCGCGTTTGAGTTTCAGAACCGAAGTCTTCAGTAAAGCTAAGTACCCTGTTGGGGAAACTTTTTTCTTGCTTTTTACCGATGTCAGAAAAAGTTAATAATTGTATTACTTGTGGGAAGCAAATACCCCATAAGGATTTCCATTTATACTGTATTCCTTGCCTAGGCCCTGATCACAACGTGCCTGACTGACGGTTTTGTGCTAGATTTAACCAACGCACTATTAAGCGTCAGTATATTTTTGCTCCAAAGTATTTTGGAAACAGATTTAACTACCCAGAAATGTCGTCTGATAGCAGTCCGAGTACCAGAGTACATAAAAACACGCAAAGAAAAGGACAGAGAAAGGCAGTCGAAATCCAAAACCGACGAAGCTTCTCCTAAGCCAGTTGCCGGTTCGCCGGTACTCAGTGAGGCGCTTTTGCAGCCCCTGATTCCCGCTGCCTTTGAGTTGCAGGCCTCTACCGACATCCATGTGGAGTTGGGCATGCCGCAAAATACTCAAGGTATTAGACTGACAGATGTATCTCCTTCGGATGGGTCCGGAGCTGCTGAGCAGCCACCGGCTTCTGAGGGTGTATTCAGACCTCAACATTTATATATCAAACCGTATCAAACCGACAGCTGCAAAACCAAAGACAAAGGCAACTTCTAAAACTAAAAAAACGACGCATGAGCCACATGCACAGGCCTCTATGCTTAAAAAAACAGATGATCAAAATAGCTGAAAACCTTATTACCTTGATTATGGGTACCCACTCCCCTCCAGATAAGAGGACACTGATTATGAATCTTCACATCAGGTTTCTATTTCTTCTGATTCCTCTTCTGATCAGGAATTATCTATACCTCCCTATGAGGATTCTGATGCTGAGGAGTCTATTCCATCTGCATCTCCTCCAGAGGATTATTCATTTGGAGAAAGCTTGCATACATTGAGGGAGCATTTTCACCGGGAGAGTCAAGACTTCTCAGAATCAAAAAAGAGGCTTAGGGATTTCCTCCTTCTCCCTCAGCACGAGCCTTTAGCCATTCCCCCTCTTTTAGACATTGTGGATGATGTGTTTTCGGAGTCAAGTTTGACTCCTTACCTCCGGCTCTCAGTAAGCTTGACAGATACTGCATAAATTTTTATTTAGAAACCCTGCTGCTGATCCTGAAACTATTTCACAGGGTCCAAAGGGAGTTAAGGCCTCAACAGCAAAAAATCCTACCCCCTCTGACAGAGATTCAAGGGTACTTGACAGATGGGGAAAAAAGGTTTATACATCTGCAACCTTGGCAGTCAGGGCCTTTAACTGTCAATTTCATATGCTTAAGTACCAACAACATGTTATGGGATTGCTGAAACAGAAAATTATGTTGATTTCAGAATGTGCAGAAAATAAAGAATTGCATGAATTATTGCATGCAGATGAACAAGTTGGAAAGCATGCTTTGCAATGTGGTTTTGATTCCTTAGAGGCCTCCTGCAGGGCCGCAGTTACCGGATCTGTGATTAGGAGGCATGCCTGGTTAAAGGAACAAAATTTGCCTGATCATGTTAAAGCTAAATTGCTAGATGCACCTTTACTGCATGATTCTCTGTTTGGTATTAAGGCAGAAGAGGTTTTAAAGAAAATGGAAGACAAAGCTAAGTCTATGCAAACTGTAAAAGACTTCTTACAAGTGCAGCCACCAAGATTCAGTAGACACTGGCCTACAAAAATTGGTCCTTCCCTGTGTCAGACAGAGCTCAAAGGGGAAAATCCAAATGCCCAAAGTGTTCCAGATACCAGGCGCAAGATTCATACAGGTCAAAGCAATGGGGCGCATCTACCTCCAAATCAGGGGGAGATAAAGCGCAAACCTACAGAAAACAATCCCAATGACTTCCCTCTGCCTACACCAAGCACTTATCTTTTGACAGCACCCTTACGGGGAAAATTAGCACTTTTTGCTCAAAATTGGCAGTTAATAACCCAGGACAAGTGGGTACTAAACATCACAGGGATACAGATTCCATTTCCACACTCTGCCAATGGCAAACGGTTGGCCAGATTTGCCCAAAAATCAATGGGCAGGCGCACAGAAACAGGTTATGTCCCCCATGGATATGGGGGCCATTCAACCAGTACCATAACAGGAAAAAGGACAAGGTTTTTACTCAAGACTGTTCTTGGCACCCAGAAAGGACAAGGCCTGGCGGCCAATACTGGATTTATCAATTTTGAACACATAACTGGACATTCCAAAATTCAAAATGCTGACTTTGCAGCAGCTTCTGTCCATGCTGGGCAAGAATGCTTGGCTGGTGACATTAGACCTAAAAGAGGCATACCTGCATGTCCCAATAAGACAATCGTGCAGAAGATAACTCAGATTCAAGGCTGGCTTAATGCATTACCAATTCTCTGCACTGCCCTTTGGCTTATCTACTGCTCCCAGGGTCTTTACAAAGTGCCTGGCACCAGTAATTGCATTTTGCAGACAAAGAAGTATACAAATATATCCTTACTTGGACGACGGTCTCATTCAAGCAGAGAACAAGGACACTCTTCCACACCTGGTGTTTGTGAAAAGGCTTCTAACATGCCTAGGGTACACAATAAACAAAAAGAAATCACAACTGGTACCCTCTCAAAAGATAACACTGCTGGGTGCAAGCTTGAATACAACTGCCCAGATGGCTTACCTTACACCAGACAAACAAAGGCAACTGACTACTTCAAACTGATGGCAACAAAAACCCAGACTTCTGCAAGACAAATTCTGCAGGCTCTGGGCTTCATGGCATCCTGCATCCTGCTAATTCCATATGCAAGACTGCATATGAGGAAACTTCAGTGGTACCTAAAAAGTTTATGGAGTCAACATTAACATAGTCTGGAAACAATGATTCCTCTCATTCCCTGCCTGCAACAGGAGTTTCTATGGTGGACAAAGGCCTGCCACCAAAATATGGGACGGCCCTTCACTCTATCCCCTGCCAGCCAAACCTTAACAACAGACTCATCAGATTATGCCTGGGGGGGGCACATGGCAGGAAGATGCATTCAGGGCATATAGGCACCAAAACAAATGCATCTACATATCAACCAGAAAGAGATGCTAGCTGTTCAAAATGCCCTAACAGCCTTCAAGGACTTACTTCATCCAGGACAACACCACAGTCATGTGGGATATAAACAAGCAAGGGGGCACACACTCATACCCTCTTTGCAGATTAGCCATGGCACTGTGGGACACAGCTTTGACCTACCAAATACATCTTCAAGCTCAATTCCTGCTAGGAAAACAAAACACACTGGCAGACGATTTAAGCAGAAACCTTATGGATCCTCACGAGTGGAAACTAAATCCACAAGTCTTAAGCATGATAACAGAGAAATGGGGGAGCCCAGACATAGATCTATTTGCCTCTTCTCAAAATTATCCATTGAAAAGATTCTGCACAAGGACTTATCACAGACAAGCGTGGAAAGTGGACGTCCTATCCTTCAGTTGGAAAAACCTATCAGTTTACGCCTTTCCTCCTCTGCCTCTTCTACCCAAGGTCTTCCTAAAAGTCTGACAAGAGAAGCCAAAGATATTAATTGCCCTGGACTGGCCCTGCCAATACTGGTACCCAGTCCTAAGGAACTTGCCTTAATACCCAGCATGGACCTTGCCTCAAAGACCACAACTACTGTCCCAGCAAAACAATCAGATCCTGCACAATCAACTACAGACTCTAAACCTGGCAGCATGGCTAATCATGTAATCATACAAACAACACCTCTCAGTAAAGCTGTGATGGATGTCATTTTGGAAGCCAGAAGGTGTAGTACTAGAAAATCTTATGCTGACAAGAGGAAGAGATTCTGTGCTTGGAATTGAGCACAAGGAACTGATACAGCAGAACCAAATATTCCTCAAATATTACAATACTTAACTGAGATGCTTGACAAAGGCCTATCTTTCTCATCATTCAAAATCCATGCCTCTACCATTTTGGCTCATTACAACACAGAGCCACCAATCTTTTCTCATCCTTTACTAAAGCAGTATCTTAGAGGATCCAAAAGTTTAAGGCCCCCTAGAAGATCACCATTACCTGCATGGGACCTCAATTATGTGTTGGAAAAGCTCACCCTGCCTCCATTTGAACCAGCTGCTACCGCTGATGTAAAGTTCTTATCATGGAAGACAGCTCTGCTACTAGCAATTACTTCAGCAAGAAGAGTTTCAGAGCTACAGGCCCTCATGGCTGTAGAGCCTTTTATTATATTTTACCCGGGCAGGGTGTGTCTGAGGACAAATCCTACTTTTATGCCTAAGGTGGTTTCCAGTGTGGTTCTTAACCAAACAATTTATCTGCCAAATTTTTATCCGAATCCGCAGAACAAAGGGGGAGAGAATTCTACATTCCTTGGATGTACACAGACAGCTAAGATTCTACTTGAGCAGGACTAAAGCTCTAAGAAAAACTGAGCAATTACTAGGGTCATATGCTGCAGGATCAGAAGGAAAGGCTATTTCAAAGCAGAGAATTTCAAAGTGGATTAGCCACTGCATCCGTTTCTGCTACTTACACCATTTTAAACCTGTGCCCAAGGGCATTAGGTCTCATTCCACCAGAGCTGCAGCTACTTCAGCAGCCTTTCTCAGAGGAGTACCAACCAAAGACATTCTAGAGGCTGCTACTTGGAGTTCTGTTCACACCTTTACAAAGCATTACCATTTGCCTCTCTAAGTCCAGAGCAGGCTTTGCCACTGCAGTGCTGCAGGGCCTTATAGCCACACCTAATGCTGTTTAGCTCCAGCCTCACAACCATAGCTTTGGGATTTTACCCAAATGTATTGACTGCAACAGTGAAACACGAAGAACATAGTACAGTCGTGTACACTTACCATAAATGTAGATGTTCGAGTGTATTCACTGTTGCAGTCCAGGTTACCCTCCCGCCATCCCCCTGTCATTCTGAAGTTTATCTTTCCTTCACTATCTTCTACAATCTATGTGGTGTATTTGCTTGTAAATGAAGGTAAAGTTTATATTGATGCATGTATTTATATATATATATATATATATATATATATATATATATAGAATATTGCTACCTTTTTGGGGGCACCTGACATCGGGGGCAAGAAAAACTAAAGAAAATGGCATCGGCTGCATGTTTTATACCCCTGATGACCTGACGTCATGGAAGAGAAGACCACAACTGATGGCAGGACCCAAGACTTTGGAATTCAGGCCGACTGAGGGCTGCCTGCCAGCAGATTACCCAAATGTAATGACTGCAACAGTGAATACACTCTAACATCTACATTTATGGTAAGTGTACACAACTGTACTTTTTTTTCCCTCTTAGCTTCCAGATTTCCACAGAAATACTGTCTGTTCCTGGGGACTTTCCTTTAGATTGGTTATACATCACTATTTTCATCTCATCTCCTATCCTGTTAGTAATTGAGCCCCATCTGCCTCTAACCTTTGCATATTTAATTCTTCCATAAACATTCCATTTGTACCTTTTCATGAATTCCATATTTCTCTGCTTTATACAGATTCTCATAGAATTTCTTAAGTATTTCTAATACCTCTACAGAATCTGTTATCTTCTTTGTTATTGGCTCCCTAAGCTTAACGACAGCCCTTTCCAACTTTTTTTTTTTGCCTGAGTCATTTTGCTAAAAGTTTTTGTGATCTAGAGTTATCAAAAACAGTTGCTTAACAGCAATTTTCTAAACTCTTGCGTATTTTAAATGTTATCCTTTTTTTCTGTTTAACATTCTGTGGTTTCTCTTTCTGTTGTTCTTTAAGATTCTCCCTATTTTGCACTACTTTAACATTTATCATTCCCTCTAAATAATTATTGATGTGATGTCAGTCTCGCCTTTATTCTCGTGTGGGTTGGATCCGATGTGTAGGTTCATAGGTGTGTACTAGGCTAATGGTCCTGGAGCCTTTACAAGCCTAGCCCATAGGATTACCCTGGCATCGTGCCACCCAACCTTAGTTCCTAGTGCCTCTGTTGAGTAGAGACACTGGAGTGATCCCCAGCTTGCATTTTCTATTTCCCATCCACTTATCAAGATTTCTCTTGAAGAGGACCAGTGAGGTGCTCTGCTTGACATGTATGGGAAGTCTATTCCATAGCATTTGCAGTCTCTGGGTTATGAACCTGTCCCTCCAGCATGTTCTGTTGATTGTGGTAATGAGGTTGAGGTTTCTGGGGTGTGTGGTGCAGAGCGATTGGGATTTCGTTAGCTGTAGCATTTCTAACAGAGTTGGGTCAGACATGGCTTTGTAAGTCAAGGAGAGATCACCTCTAAGTAGGCGATAAGAGATAGTCTAGTTGGAGTTTTTTGAGTCTGTCCATATAAGACAAGTGTTTAAGGCCTAGGATCCTCTTTGTGAGGTACTTTTGCGGCCTCTCCAGTTGTTGTAGGTGTCTAGTGAGGTACATGCCAAATGGGGCATTGTACTCGATGATTGGCCTAATGAGGGAAGAGTAGAGGGAGACAATGACCTCTTTCTTCCTGGATGCTAAACCCTTTGTAATGAGATGTCACATAGAAGGATTTTCTGACCACAGTGGCAAAGTAGTGGTCAAAAGAGAGGTTGCTGTCAACCTGTGTTCCCAGATCTCTTATAATGCCTTCTGTGTTCAGTGGACTACTATCAATGTGGTAATTCAAGGAAACCGGGTTTTTCCCAAAGGGGATGAAGACACATTTTTTGGCATTGAGCTTAAGGCCATGGTTCTGACATCAGTCATTGGTCTCATTGAGGCCTTTCTGCAGGATGTCAACATCACTTGGGGAGTTAATAATAGCTGCCAACTTGCAATCATCTGCGAACTTTGTGAGCCAGAGTCCCTTCATGTTGGCCTGGACTTCTGACAAGTAGATAGCAAACAGGAGAGGACCCAGGACCAAACCCTGTGGAACTCCACTTGTGACTGGTTGGCAGTCTGACTTGGAGTCAGCTACTTTCACATTGTGGGTTCTATTTGTGAGCCAGTTTACAACCCATCTAGTGATATAGGGGTTGATGCCTAGCTTAGTAAGTTTTTCTATGATTCCTGAGTGGAGAATGGTATCAAAAGCCTTGGCCACATCAAGGCAGGCTGTATGATCCACCTTACCTTCATCCACAGCTCTGGTGACTGACTCAAAGAAGTTGATCAAGTTGAGCAGGCATTATCTACCCTTCACAAAAAAAAACTGTGTAGGATCCAGAGTTTGGAAATGCCCTTTATCCTTGTTTATTAGGTCCATGATGATGCGTTCCATAGCTTTGCATATCAGACTTGTCAGGCTAATGGGGCAATAGTTCCCAGGGTCTGTAGTTGCTCCTCCATTGTGGAGAGGGATGACTATAGCAGTGCACCATTCGGTAGGGACAAAGCCTGAGATGAGGCTGTGATTGAACAGGGCACACAGATGAGGTGCCAGTTCACTCTCTAGTTCATGTAAAATACAGCCAGGGATACTGTCAGGTCCCATAGAAGCTGTATTCTTGGCCTTGGACAGTGCTGTTTTAACCTGTACAGCAGGTAATACTGGGTGCCTGGCAATCTGGTATTGTGCTTCGTCCTTTGGGGGGGTGGTTAAAGTTAGCACTGAATCTGTCCGCCAGTATATTTGCAATATCTGTTGGCTCGGTGTAGGAGGTCCCATTGTGCAGTAGCTCAGAACAAATCTGGATATTGCCATGGAGATTCTTTACATAACTATAGAAGACCATATGGTTGTCTTTATTATCTGCTGCAATTTTGTTTTCATAGCCAGCTTTAGAGGATTTGTTGAGGCTGATAAGGGAGTTTTTCCAGTCTTGGGACTTCACCAGAAGGAGGAAACTGATGTTGAATAAGGTTTAGAGTTTGTTTATGGCAGGGGACCACCAGGTTGGCTTCCTTTTTTTTTTTGAGGAGAGCGTCTTAGTTCTTTTGGGTATAGTGAGATCCATGCATTTTGGTACGTGTTCGTACAGTGCATTTGTGTATGATTTGGCGGTCGTGCAATTATTCTCCATTTGCGTGGGTGCCATGAATTTAGCCACCTCTGTTTTTAGGAGCCCAAAGTTAGTTTTTGAGACGTTTTTCATGGTGGTTACCTTTGTTGGGGGGGGTGTGGATTTCCAAGGTGATTAGCTTATGATCAGATCTAACCAGGGAGGAGCTGACTATTGGTGTAGAGCAATGGTTGCCCATGTTAGTAATGACCACGTCAAGGATGTTGCTACCTCTAGTGGGGGGTAAGAACTAGCTGGTCCAGGGCATTGAAATTAATGAATTCCAGAAAGCATTTGGTAAGGGTATTGGTACATGAATAGTTTTCCCAGTTAATGGAGGGGTAGTTGAAGTCGCCCAGTATGAGAGTGTTAGGTTGGACCCTAATACTCTCCAGGGTGCTTAGGAATGTGGAGTGTGAATCTTGGGACATGGTTGGGGACCTGTAGCAGGCTACGACCTGAATCGCTGTCTTACCCAATGTTAGTTGCACCTGAAGTATCTCAGATGAATTATGTTGGGCTACCAGTCTGGAGGTGTGCGCATCCTTTATGAATATGGAAACACCACCGTCTTTGGAGCTTCGGTCCAAGTTCTGGGGCCGAAAGGTATGGAATGAGTTGTAGCCTGGTAGTGTAGGGGTGCTTTCTGCTGCCTTGAACCAGGTCTCTGTTACAGCACAAATGTCGATGTTCTTCATTTTAAGGAGTACTTCAAGTGAGTGCATTTTGAGATTTAGACTTATAGCGTTGAGCAGCATGACCCTCAAATTGCATTTGTTTGTAGCTGTTACGGTGGTAGTTTGGTCTTTTGAACACCGCCTAAAAAAAGCACTATAGGGGTGGCAAGAGCCTTGGCCATTATCCGGAAGTCCAGGGGTGACAGATGCAGGCCATCTCTGGCAAAGTATTGAGGTCTGTCAATCATGTCATCCCAGGTAGACAGATACTGGATCCCCTTAGAATGACACCAGAAACTTAGCTAATTGTTGAAATCAATCATTTTCTGCTTGTACTGTGGTATCATTCTGGGTGATGGTAGCATGCTGCTCAGGGCTAGGGTCATACTCGCCTGGGCTGCATAATCCTAGAGCTCCTCAATGTCTCTCTTCATGTAGTCCAGGGAGGTACGTCTCAGGTCATTCACACCCACATGTACAATGAGAGTCATATTAATACCTGTTGTTGTGGGACCTGAGTGCGTGCATTATGTGGCGGATCCCGGCACCTGACAGGCAGCTGACTGTTACTTTCTCCTTATTCAGCCTAGTGAGTGGGCGATCAGTGTGCCTCACTATCGAGTCACCTATGACAAGTGTGTTGGGCATGCTGTTTTGCCTCAAGGGCTTTGGTTTAGTGGCACACTGTTTAGGAGAGTTATGTGTCTCGTGATTAGTGTTGTGTTGTAGTGGTCGAGTGCGTTTCTGCCTTGGAGGTCTCTGCTGTTTGGTTAGATTTTTATTGAGCGCCTCCGCAAAGGTGGATGTGTGGTTTGTGTTTTTATGTGAAGGCAATGCTGGTGTGTGTCCTGGAGGGCTATGTGTGTTATGTGTTGTGGTGCTTGTGTTGACCTTCTCCTTGACCAGCTATTCTGGTCTTGGCTGGAGAGTTGTGTGGCCTCCAATTTGGATATACAAGTGCATCTCTGAAGTCTGAGTGTTGTGGGGGGGGGGGTAAGAGGAGAGGGATGTTCATTGTGTTACCCTGCTGCAGTCATCACACTTGGGTTATCCTGCCGTCAGGCGGTCCCGCAGTCGGCCTGAGTTCCAAAGTCTTGGTCCGGCGTCGGTTGCTGTCGCTTCTTCCCTGACGTCAGTGCGCCAGGGGTATATAAGAGGCATCCGACGCCATTTTCTTCAGTCTTTCTTGCCATGCGGTGCCCGAAGCAGAAGCAGTTCGCAAGTGCCGGTCGGCCGACACCTGAGATTTTCGAATCGAATTTCAGTCCGAAGTCTTCAGTAAAGCTAAGCACCCCGTTGGGGAACCTTTTCTTGCTTCAGTCCGATGTCAGAAAAAGTTAACAATTGCATTTCTTGTGGGAAGCAAATACCTCATAAGGACTTCCATTCTTATTGTATTCTTTGCCTAGGCCCAGACCACGACGTCACTGGTTGTCGGTTTTGTGCCAGGTTCAATAAACGAACTATCAAGCGTCGTTTTGATTTCGCTCGACACTGCTTTGGTAGGAAATTTAATTATATCATGCCGTCGGAGCAACCGACGACCGGCATGCAAAAAAAACCGCAAAGATAAGGACAGGCAGCCTAGATCCAAGCCAGACTCTGAGGCCTCTGCTGAGCCTGTCGCCGGTTCTCCGGTTTTCAGTGAGGCATCTACGCAGCCCCTGACGGCCGCAGAATTGGAACCCCAGACAGCTTTGGATTCTCAAACGGAGAGTACTAGGCCGACGCAGCCATCTTCATTAGGCCCTATCGATACCATAGCAGAAGGAGAACCAGGTACAGTAGAAACACCTTCGGTTGCAGAAGGTGTCTTCAGACCGACTACACTCACCATTAAATCTTATGCTAAGCTTAAAACTCCATTAAAACCTAAAAAGACTGTACATCAGTCTCCAGTTCAAGGCCCCATGCCTAAGAAACAGATGCTTAGGATGGCTGAAGATTTGATTACCCTAATCGGGGGCTCCCAACCCCCTCCAGACAAAAGGCCAAGACAAGAGGAGGATTATGCCTCCTCTGACCAGGTTTCAATTTCCTCAGACCCCTCTGAGGAACAGGATTACTCCTTTCCCCCTTATGAAGATTCTGATGCTGAAGACTCTATCCCCTTAGCATCTCCCCCTGAAGACTATTCCTTTGGGGAAACTTTACATACCATGAGGGAACATTTCCACTGGGAAGGCCAGGACTACTCTGATTCAAAGAAAAGGCTCCGAGAGTTCCTTTTACTTCCCCAGCACAGGCCACTTGCTATTCCTCCAGTTTTAGACATTGTGGATGATGTTTACTTAGAATGTAGTCTAAATCCAGACTCTCTTCCTCCTGCTCCAGCCAAACCAGACAGATACTACAGAGTACCTGACTCACACAAATTCCTTTATAAAAGCCCTGTTGCTGACCTAGAAACAATTTCCCAGGGTCCCAAAGGGGCTAAGGCTTCTATGGCTAAAAATCCTGTACCCTCTGAAAGGGATTCCAGAGCACTAGGTAGGTGGGGTAAGAAGGTATACACCTCAGCTACTCTAGCTATGAGAGCATTAAATTGTCAGTTTCACATGCTGAAATATCAGCACTTTCCAATGTCTCAATTAAAACAAAAGATGAGCACACATTCTGAACAGTCTGAATTCAAGGAAATGCAGGATCCTGTTTCATGCAGCTGAACAGGTGGGCAAACATACTTTACAATGTGGATTTGATTCATTGGAAGCTTCCTGTAGAGCAGCTGTGACTGGGTCTGTCATACGTAGGCATGCTTGGTTAAAAGAACAAACCCTGCCTGATCATGTTAAAGTAAAATAATTGGATGCACCTTTACAGCAGGATGTCTAATTTGGTGTCAAAGCAGAAGAGGTTTTAAAGAAAACGGAGGATAAGGCAAAGTCAATGCAAACGGTCAAGGATTTTTTACAGGTACAACCCCCTCGCTTCAGCAGAAGTTGGCCAACAAAAAATTGGTCCTTTCCAGCTTCTGAGACCACAGAGGGGCAAATACAGACACCCAAGGTGCAGAGGTCAGTCACAAGGCCCTTGCAAACCTCGCCAATGGGGTGCCACAACCCAGAAAGGAGGAGAAGACAGGCCCCAAACTACTAGAAGACAAACACAATGACTTAACCCTCAAACTGCCAAGCAAAGCTCTTTTGGCAGCTCCCTTGAGAGGAAAATTTGCAGACAACTGGCACATCATCACAAAAGACAAATGGGTCCTAGACATTGTCTCACAAGTATACAGATTCCATTTTCACACCTTGCCAAGGATAAAAGGAATACCAAACCTGCCACCAAATCAATGGGCAGAGGCACAAAAACAAATTACAGCTCTCATGGACATGAGAGCCATTCAACAGGTACCTTCACAGGAGCAAGGACAAGGATTTTACTCGACTCTTTCTAGTCCCCAGAAAGGACAAAGCATGGAGACCCATTCTGGACCTTTCAATTCTAAACATCTATTTGCAAGTACCCAAATTCAAGATGCTAACACTACAGCAGCTTCTTCCCATGTTGGGCAAGAAGGCTTGGCTAGTAATGTTGGACCTCATGGAGGCATACCTGCATGTCCCTATCAGACAAAATTGCAAAAGATACCTCCGTTTCATTGCAGGTTCAACCCATTATCAATTCTCTGCACTGCCCTTTGGCTTATCTACTGCGCCCAGGGTCTTCACAAAATGCCTGGCACCAGTAATTGCATATTGCAGACAAAGAGGAATTCAAATATACCCATACCTGGACGACTGCCTTATTCAAGCAGAAAGCAAGGACATTCTTTTACAACATCTGGCGTTTGTCAAACACCTTCTAAGTTGCCAAAGGTACACAGTAAACGAAAAGAAATCAAAACTAGTGCCCTCACAGAACATAATATTCCTGGGTGCCAGCTTGAATACGAAGGCCCAGATGGCTTATCTCACGCCAGACAAGCAACAACAACTGACTCAATACTTCAAAATAATGGCAACAAAGACCCAACTTCCTGCAAGAAAAGTTCTGCAGGCCTTGGGGTTCATGGCATCTTGCATTCTACTAATACCATTTGCAAAACGGCATATGAGGAAATTACAATGGTACTTGAAAAGCGTATGGACTCAACACAGCCACAGCTTGGAAACAATGATACCACTCATTCCCTGTCTTCAACAAGAGTTTCTATGGTGGGCACAGCCATTTCACCTCAACAAGGGTCAGCCTTTTACCTTATCACAGCCAGGCAAACTATGACAACACATGCATCGGACTATGCCTGGGGAGCACACATGGCAGGACAGTGGATTCAAGGCAAATGGACTACAGATCAAAGGCATCTGCACATCAATCAAAAAGAAATGCTAGCTGTACAGAATGCCCTAACAGCTTTCAAGGACCTCTTACACCCAGGACAACTAATAATAAAGACAGACAATACCACAGTAATGTGGTACATAAACAAGCAAGGGGGTACACACTCCTACCCTCTATGCAGGCAAGCAATGACCTTGTGGAACACAGCAATGACTTACCAAGTTCAATTACAAGCACAATTCCTGCCAGGAAAGAAAAAACACATTGGCAGATGACCTAAACAGAATCATCATGGATCCCCATGAGTGGAAACTGGATCCACAAGTATTTGCAATGATAACTCAAAAATGGGGACGCCCAGACATAGATCTGTTTGCCAACCCGCAAAACTACCAACTTCAAAAATTTTGTACAAGGACATTCCACCCACAAGCTTGGAAAGTGGACGCCCTCACGTTCAGTTGGAAAACATTGACAGTGTATGCCTTCCCTCCACTGCCTCTTCTAGCAAAGGTGCTGCTGAAAGTCAGATTAGAGAGGCCACAAATGATACTCATTGCTCCAGACTGGCCACGCCAGCACTGGTACCCAATACTAAGGAACATGGCCCATGGCCCACCATGGATTTTACCACAAATCCCTCACCTGCTCACCCAGTAAGACAGTCAGATTCTACACAGCCAGCTCAAGACTTTAAAACTGGCTACATGGTAAATCACCTAAACAACCAGCCAACTCTTCTATCAAAGCTGTTATGGATGTCATTCTGGAGGCCAGGAGTCCCAGCACCAGGAAAGCCTATTCAGACAAATGGAAAAGATTCTGCGCCTGGAACCAGGCTAAAGGCCAAAATCCTCTTCAGCCAGACATTCCTCAGATTCTACAATATTTAACTGAGATGTTGCACAAAAGACTTTCCTTTTCATCTATTAAGATCCATGCCTCAGCGATTTCAGCCCACTACAACACGGATCCTCCTTTATTTTCACATCCACTCCTAAGACAGCACCTCAGAGGGGCCAAGAACATAAAACCGCCCAGGAGACCACCAAAACCAACTTGGGATCTCAACTTTGTTCTGGAAAAGCTTACACTGCCACCTTTTGAACCAGCTTTCTCAGCTGATTTAAAGTTTCTATCATGGAAAACTGTCCTGCTGCTAGCAATAACTTCAGCCAGAAGAGTCTCAGAGCTGCAGGCACTAATGACAGTGGAGCCTTTCCTCATTATTCATCAAGACAGAGTCTCTCTACGAACTAACCCCTCCTTTATGCCAAAGGTGGTATCCAGTGTGGCCCTAAACCAAACCATTCATTTACCCACCTTTTTCCCAAACCCCCAGAACAAAGGAGAAAGACTCCTGCACTCCTTGGACATTCACAGGCAACTATGTTATTACTTGGATAAAACTAAGGCTTTCAGAAAATCTGACCAGCTCTTTGTATCCTATGCTACAGCATCACAAGGAAAAGCTATCTCAAAACAGACCATTTCAAAATGGATAGGACATTGTATACGTTTCTGCTACACACATCATGGAAAACCGGTTCCAGCTAGCATTAGGTCCCACTCCACCAGGGCTGCAGCTACATCTACAGCCTTTCTCAGGGGGGTACCAACCAAGGATATTCTGGAAACTGCAACTTGGAGTTCAGTGCACACCTTCACCAGACACTATCACTTACCTCTATACTCTAAGACTAGAGCTGGCTTTGCCACTGCAGTTTTGCAGGGCCTACTAGCTTCTTCAAACCCTGTTTAACTCCACCACCCATCCTTAGCTTTGGGATTCAACCCAAGTGTGATGACTGCAGCAGGGTAACACGATGAACATAGTACAGTTTTGTACCTACCATAAATGTAGATGTTCAAGTGTTCACCCTGCTGCAGTCCAGGTTACCCTCCCTCTATCCCCTCTGACCTAGCTGAACCTTTCTATGCCTTTCTATCTGATACAACCTTTGTGGTGTATTTGCTTATAGCTGAAGGTATGCTTTGTAAGTTCTTTACATGTTTTATTGGCAATATGTAGTGACCTTCTATTGGGGGGCACCTGACATCTGGGGCAAAAAAAAATGAAGAAAATGGCGTTGGATGCCTCTTATATACCCCTGGCGCACTGACATCAGGGAAGAAGCGACAGCAACCGACGCCGGACCAAGACTTTGGAACTCAGGCCGACTGCGGGACCGCCTGACGGCAGGATAACCCAAGTGTGATCACTGCAGCAGGGTGAACACTCGAACATCTACATTTATGGTAGGTACAAAACTGTAGTTTGTCAGTGTACATGAGCCAGTTGCTACATTGCCTCAGGATGCCCAAGTTCACCAGGTTAATAGGAGAAAGCACAGGGTACTGACCTTTAGACATGCTTGGAGGGGTGGGCATTAATAAGTACTGGAGCTATTTCCTTGTAGAACGTTTAGTACTGGTAGCACTTTTGTGTACTACAATAATTGCTATAAGACGTCTTGTAAAGTGCTAAACTAACAAGCTAGTAAAAGTGCAGGAGAGGAGCGAACTAGCAGATCTAAGGGAAAAATTGAAGCGCAGACTTTGGCACTGCTCGGAAGCTTACAAACAGTCCTGGATACAGCAAATCTGTAACTCAACTAGATTAGTTACAGGAAAGGTGGGAAACAAGCGCAGATGTGGGCTTTTAAACCAGGAAGTTGAAAGAGATGGAAAAACTGCCCAAATGGTCAATAAACTACAATTTCTGGGCTAAAAACCACTCCTCTTGTGGTAGATAGGCTACCTAGTACTTAACTACTCCCACTGATAAGCTAGAAGGCTTCCCTCCAACACAGAAAGGCTTGGGGGGGGCTCAGAAGCTTACAAACAGTCCTGGATATAGCAAATCTGTACCTGGACTAGACTAGTTACAGGAAAGGGTGGGAACAAGTGCAAATGCGGGCTTTTAAACCAGAAAGCTGAAAGAGATGGAAAAACCTGCCCAAACGGCCAATAAACTACAATTTCTGGGCCAGAAACCACTTCTCTTGTGGTAGATCAGCTACCCAGTGCTTACCACTCCTACTGATAAGCTAGAAGGCTTCCCTCCAGCACAGAAAGGCTTGGGGGCTCAGAAGCTTACACACAGTCCTGGATGCAGCAAATCTGTATCTGGACTAGACTAGTTAAAGGAAGGGTGGGAAACAAGCGCAAATGCAGTCTTTTGAACCAGAAAGTTGAAAGAGATGGAAAGCTACCCACACTGCCAATAAACTACAATTTCTGGACCAGAAACCACTCCTCTTGTGGTAGGATAGGCTACCTAGTGCTTACCACTCCCACTGATAAGCTAGAAGGCTTCCCTCCAACGCACAAAGACTTGGGGGGGGGGGGGGTTGTCAGAAGCTTACCAACAGTCCTGGATACAGCAAATCTGGACTGTTATTGGAGGTAGGATCTGTCTCTGCCAGTACTGCAGCTCGAGGTCTTCAGCAAAGCTTGTGGACCTCATTCTTTACCCAGAATGCAGTCCCCTAGTTATCCCAGATCTCATTTGTCATGCAGCGACGGGGTTTCGTCAGCTATAGCTCTGGGCTAAGTACAACTTTTTCTTATATATGTACTTTCTAGCATTGTTAACTTTCTAGTTTAAATTCTTTAATTTCCTTAAAACATCTTGTATCCTAACTTTTTAACCCAACTTCTCTCATTTACATGGGTGCTTAGGAATGTCCATTTTAGTTGGAGGACATTCTTTATCTTCCCTTTAATATTTAAAAATAAAAATATAGAACGTTCTCTTGATTGTATAGTCCCATTTCTTTTTTGCTCATAACATTCATTTCCTCAGTGTGTGGTTGAAGTCCGTTTAAGTTTGAGGACATTTCCCCTTCTGAGAATGAGTGTGACTCTGCTACATTTTGACCTTTTGTCTTTCTTCCTTAGCATTATGTCTCAAAAACAGGAGAGTAAGCCTCTAGGCTTTAAGAAGTGTGAAAGATGCAGTAAAAAGATGCCCCTTAGCACATACTGTGTGTATTGTTTGGGCCTCTTCATTTGCAGGAGTCGTGTTCCATTTGCCACAACTTTAATCAGCAGGCATTAATGGAATGCAGAAATAAACTGATTTTGAAAGACCTTTTGTAAACACTTTTCTCTCAGGCTATATCCCCTGATACTTCTGATAAGCCAGCCAAAAGGTCTTTATCGGAGCTGAAGCAGAAAGATCCAAAATTGATGGACTTGAAGGCTCTATCAGAGCAGACATCTCCTCCCAGCTTGCGGGAAACTGGCGCCAACGACTCCAACCAGTCATGGATATAGGAGCTGATCTCCTTCCATTTAGAGGGTTTCTTCCAGGCTCCAGTCTCTTCTTTTAGCCACATCAAGATCACCTACCCTGTCCAGTAGATCTACCAGGAGTTTATCTGATGAAGACGTGGATAGAGTCATGCAGAGACTTTAAAGATACCTGCTTCGGCCAGACTTCTTGTGGAGTTGGAGCAGTCTCAAACCATCTCTTCTGTGACAGTTCCTCCTCCGATCTGTCCTCCTACTTCAGAGCCAGAAAATTCTGAGATCCAGGTTGTCACTGTCAGGTCCTGGACCCTCAGTCTCCACTGTTTCGACATCTGCCCCGAGTGTCTTTGTGGCTTCGGAGCAGGAGATCTCTGGGAGCCAACACTCCCCTGTCGGGTCCATGGAGTCTTATCAGATCCTTTTGGATCCGAGTATGCTTTTGGGAGCCTCAGCACAGGTAAGTTTGGCTCCTACCTTTGCTTTGGAGCTGATCTCCTCTGCTCCGGAGATTCCTTCGGCTCCGACATCTTGCTTGTTGGATCTGGGGACTTCCTCGGAGCAGGGGGTTCTGCTTTCGAGGTAATGAGGAGGACTTTGACTTCTTCACAGTCTAGAACACAATCCTTTTCCTTCCTCTCTCTTCAGGCGAGGCATCCTTGTCTTCTCACAAGTCCTCTCCACAGGTCCGCAGAGATGTTAGGCCTCAGGGTGTACCTCAGGGTACTGTCCCTTCTTCTGAAACCTCTCCAGAGTATCCCACTGAAGAGATCCCTCAGAAAAGGACATGCAAGAGGAAGCATCTGGACTTACTGGAAGGGTGTATCACATCTGACACTGACCTTGAAGCAGAAGGGGGCCTCCACGATCACCTCCTGACAATGTCTCTTTCGGAGACATCCTGGAACTGTTAAAACAGGTGATTGGCAGTCCTCCATTCCTTCGGCTGAGGAGTTGGTCTTCCTGAAGGCCTTTGCTTCTTGCCCATCAGCTTCTTGGGTGACTCCTCCTTTCGATGAGCTTGTGGAATTAATGTTGTGAAAGGCATGGGAAACTGCAGACACCATAGACCCCCATTCCTAGGAGGCCAAATAAATACATCACTGCCCCAAAAGAAAAAGGTTTTCTTACAAAAGGAGTTAATGCCATGGTTGTGGCAGCAGCCACCAGAAAGGAACTCTCTGAGATGAGTACCTCTATCCATCCTCCTAATAAGGACTCTAGGACCATGGATTGATATGGGAAGCGTGTCTTCGCTTCAGCGACATTTGCTTTGCAGTCACTGAATTGTCCTACTCACTTCACTAGACTGCAGAGGGACCTGATTAAAGAATTCTCAGACGCCTTTCAAGGAGCTGTAGCTGATGCAGCGGCAAAGAAAGTCAGTGTTCAGCTTGCTACCTTCAGTTTAGTAGTCAACTCTGCCATGAGGTTTATTTCTGATGCGACTAATGGAAGGAGTAGGGCAGCAGGCTCTCGGGTATCTCTCTTAGGAGGCAGGCCTGAATGCATCTTTGCGATTTCGCAGAGCCCTTCAAGTCTTCCTTCATTAACTCCCCCTTTGATGGCTCATCCCTTTTTGGGCCAAAAGTGAAGGAAAAGCTCCTCAGGTGTGAACAAGAAGGTTAGACCCTGTCTGCCATTTTGCGTTTTTCCATTCCTAGTAGACCTTTTCCTAAGGGTCAGAAAGGTAGTGGGAAGATGTGGTTCAGAAAATCTCCGAGGTCTTACCAAGACAGACAGGATGAAAGTTCCCTCAGAGGCAGAGGGGGGAACAGTAACGGAAGGCGCCGCCCTCTTGGCATGGGGGCCTGCAAAACCAAGGGTCCAGAGAATCTTTCTTTGGGAGACCCTTCCAGTGCTCCTGA
Organism: Protopterus annectens; assembly: GCF_019279795.1. Taxonomy (NCBI): domain Eukaryota; kingdom Metazoa; phylum Chordata; order Ceratodontiformes; family Protopteridae; genus Protopterus; species Protopterus annectens. The sequence goes on along the minus strand of NC_056730.1, from coordinate 704,229,802 downwards.
AGGAGTGTCTGATTGCTTGTCTCTGGAGGAAATTGGGGAGCGGTTGTCCATGCACCAAGAAACCTGGCTAAAAATAACAAATGACAGATGGGTGCATGGCATAATGTCCAGAGGATACATCATTCCCTATTTCCTTCCTATCCCCAGAAACAAAGTGGTTCCAGATGATCCACCCAGTCAAAAGGAACAAGCAACTATAGAAATCCAAAAGTTGCTAACAAAAAGAGTCATCCAGGAGGTCCCCGGAGCCAGGGAGGATCTGGAACTTACTCAGAATTCTTTTTTGTTCCAAAAAGAACAGGGGGACTGGAGCCCCATCCTGGATCTCAGCAATTTGAGCAAATCAATAAAAAAGGCCAAGTTCTGGATGGTAACACTGCAGTTGATACTGCCATTCATGGAAAAAGGCAATTGGATGTGCTCTGTAGACCTTCAGGACGAGTACTTATTCTAATGGACAGGTGGTCCAGGAGGTTCTTGCTCTTCCAGCTAGGAGCCAGTCACTTGCAGTTTTGAGCTCTGCCCTTTAGTCTCACTACAGTCCCTACAGTGTTCAAATTTATGGCAGTAGAAGCGGCTCACCTGAGATGCAAAGGAATCTGTGGGTTTCCATGCTTTGATGACTGGCTCATAACTGCCCCGACCAGGCATCACTTACTCCAATCAAGAGATTGTCCTTCAGTTCTGCTCTCCCTGGGCATTACCATGAATTATGACAAGTCTGTGCTAGAACCATCACAAACCTTACTGTTCATAGGAGCAGAGACGAACAAAACCACTCGGATCGCAAGTCTTTCACAAGACAGGGCAGATGGCCTCTGTCATCTTGTCAGAGTTCTTATAAAGAAGACCAAAGTCACAGCAAGACTAGTGCTCCAGGTCCTAGGGAAAATGGCTACTTCCATCATACTAATTCTCCTAGCTCGCCTCAACATGAGGGTTCTCCAGTGGATGCTGTTTGCTCAGTGGTCAATCTTGAAGCTTCCACTGTCTCACAAGGTTATAATTACCAATGCTTGCAAGAAAGACCTTTAGTGTTGGAGCCCCAAGGCCATCCTTTTATTCCTCATCAACCTCGCTACGGTGACTACAGATGCTTCATAGATGGGGGAGGTGGGAAGCATTTTCTCTGGAAGACTGTTCAAGGTACCTGGCAAGATCACGAGGCTCACTTGCATATAAATGTCCTAGAGATGAGAGCTGTGCTTCTAGCATTGCAAGCATTCCAGGACTCCCTTCCTGTAGGAACAATTGCAATCTAGATGGCCAAACATGTCTGTAGTCTGGTATATCAACAATGGGGGACCAGATTGTACCCACTTGTCTCAGGGTCTGGCATTGGGTGATAGCCTCCAACCACTTTTTAATAGCAATGCACATTCCGGGGAAATCTACTGTCATTGCAGACAAGCTGAGCAGAACCATTCTGTGGCCACATGAGTGGTCCCTGAATCAGAATGTAACAGAAGTGATCTAACGCAAATGGGGCCAGCCTTGTTGCCACCTTTTTGCATCACCCAATAATGCCAATGCAGCAACTACTTCTCTGTGATCTCTCCAACAGGGGAGTCACCAAGAGATGCACTTGTTCACGATTGGCCTCTGGGACTTTTTTTTGCCTTTCCTCCAATTCCAAAGCTCCTACAGAAAGCGATTTTGTTGGAGACGACCATTATCCTAATTGCCCCCTACTTGCCATGTCAAATCTAGTTTCCCTTCCTTCAGCCTCCTCTCCGGGACGGACCCCAGATTTTGGACCCAGCTCTGGGCCTTCTGACACACCCATCAGGGATCGTTCATACCAATCTACACACCCTGAAATTGACAGCTTGGCTGCTTCAGTTCCCCTAATTGCCAAGTTGCCATCTTGGTCCTCTCCTGTGAAGCATATTATTTTATCATCCCACAAAACTTCTACTTGGAAGCTTTACAGAAGCAAATGGACGAGTTTTGTCATATGGGCAGACTATAAAAGTTAGATCCCTTTACAGCATCAATTCATTCCGTGCTACAATTTTTGTCAGATATCTTCAGTGATGAAGCAGCAGCAGCCTCAATTAAAGTTCAACTAGCTGCAGTCTCTAATTTTCATATGGGAGAAAATGACTACCCTATCAAGTCGCATAGATTTTGCAAAGCCTTCTTGAAAGGCACTGCTATACTAGGGCCTCCATACAAACACCCAGTGCCCCCTTGGGATCTAAATTTCATCTTATCCAACATTAGTTGCCCCCCTTTTGAGCAGTCAGCCACATGTGATATGAAATCTCCAAAATGGAAAATCCTGTTCTTGGTAGCAATTACTTCAGCCCGACGGGTGCCCAAGTTGCAGGCCTTGTCCATTGAACCTCCTTACCTAATCTTTCACAAAGATAGGGTGTCATTGCGCAGTAAACCATCCTTTCTTCCCAAGTTTGGAAAATACCTTTAACCAATCGATAGACCTCACAGTTTTCTTTCCCAAATTTCAAAACAAAGGAGAGTATTCCTTTCATCTCCTAGACGTTCATAGACAATTACATTTCTATTTACACAGAACTTCAGAATTCAGGAAAGCAGACCAACTTTTCATTTCATATTCTGATACGAGGAAAGGTCAGGCAGTTTCAAAAGTCACATTATCCAGATGGCTTTCATCATGCATATTCTGCATTTACAATTCTAAAAAGAAAGCCCTCCCTAATGTTCCTAAAGCTCATTTCACTAGATCTCTGGCCACATCTGCTGCCTTTCAGGTTAGACTAGTATTGGATGATAATTGTGCAGCGACTACTTGGGCAACACTTCATACCTGTATTACTCATTGCAAAGTGGATTTGGCTTCTAGGAGTAGAGTCTCCTTTAGTTCTTTGGTTCTGAGGAATATACTCCCATGATCCACCCAAGAGTTCAGTTGCTTGGGACGCGGTCCCACGCGTGAGAATAAAGGAGAAATCGACAACATCACGTAAAGAAGTTATGTTCTTACCATAAAGTTCCATGTGTGTTTTCCATCTTCTCCTTTATTTTCACAACCGTCCCTCCTCCCCCTTCCTAAACTCCTGGTAGACTAGTTAACAAACAGGTGTTCAGCAAAGCAAGATAGCGTCAGAGCATATACCCTTCTCAGTGTGCTTGTAATTTTATGACAATATGTATATCCATTTTTCTGTCCATCAGCAAATTACTACCATGGGAGACCCCTTTTGTATGCTGTTAGGGGGCAAACAAGATCTGTGGTAACTAGGGGGATGCATTATGGGTAAAGAATGAGGCCCACAAGTTTTGCTGAAGACCTTGAGCTGGAGTACTAGCCGAGACATCAGATCCGACTTACATGTGAGAATAAAGGATGAGATGGACAACAGACATGGAATATTATGTTACGAGCATAATTTTTTTTTACTTCCTAACCATATCTCCCTTTCTTTTATTTACATCCTATTTTTAAAGCCACTTTAATTTAGCCCACTCTCTAGCTATATTTTCAGTAGAAATTTCTATCTTCTCTAATAGCTCCTGAGTAATTTCCACTATCCAGTCCTTAAATTCCTCTCTTTTCTACAGGTAGGTGGGAAAGCATCAGTGTCTAATTTTTCATTACCCTATGCTTTTATTTTTAATTATTATTGGTGGATGATCTGAAATAGTTATTGGGTGTATGTCAAGACCTTCAATTAAAGCACATGTTCCTGTGAAAATGTAAATTGTCTACTCTACCCCAGTATCTTGGAAAATATTATGTAAATTCACTCCAAACTCCTAGCACTGAATTCACATATCCCATGTCAAATATTTTCAAAAATGTCTTCAAAAATCTACCCTCCTTTGTTATATTTTCACTTTTCTGCCCTCCAGAGACATCTTCACTTTTGCAATTCAAATTCCATTTCCCACCTTTAAGCAGTATTCCTTGTTTAAGACTGATTATTTTTCACAGAATGTTCTTAAGATCGATTATAGCAGTTTTAAGTAGAATATAAATACATGCCAGTGTAATCCTCATCTGTTGTCAGTAGCCTCTTAGTACTATAAGTCTACCATTATCTTTTTATATCCTCTTCTATCACTGTTGGAATTTCTTTTGCAATTAATATAAATACTCCTCTTTTTCTTTGTCCCTGGTATTCCACTGAATAACCAACCTGAAAACCTTTCTTTATCAAATTCATATGTTCATTTCTTTCCAAGTGTGTCTTTTGTAGCATAACTATGTACACTCTGCATTTTTTAATATAGTTAACTTATTTTTCTTTTCTATTTTTATCTGTGAGTCCATTGACATTTAAAGACATCACAGAAAACATTACATTAAAAAGTTGTTATTCCCACCTTTTATGTATAACAGCTTTTTTGTTCCGTCATGTTCAAGATTTTGAGTTACATGCATACATTGTTTGGCAGGTTGATCTTTTGTACATTTGTTTCTTGTCATATTCATTTGAGCCTAAGTCACATCTTACACAACTTTTTGTTTTATGGAATTTGTTTTGTGGAAAGCCCTCAAACAAATACACACACACAAACCTATTAACTTAATGACACAAAAAACTATGTACATCTTCAAATATTTAAGTTTTACCCTCCTAATACGTACAAATGTTCCAAACTGACAGCAACACTCAGACTTGTTAACCTAAAAGAAAAGTTATCCATGCTAAGATGCATGATGCACCCTATTCTTCTACTAAGTGCTGTCTGGTTTTGTCTTATCTTTATACCTCTTCCAGTTTTTTTTATTTCTTCAAATCTTTTGGGTTTCCAATACTATGATGGGAATGGACCCCATTCCTAAGTCAAAGTACGATTAAAGTTCATGATATTAGTATTGCTTCAATCTTCGATGTCAGCCAAAAGTACTCTTCTCAGCACCAGCAATGTGCCCAGTAATGATTCCTCCTGTAATTTGTACGGTGTTACATGGATTGGTAACATACCCAAGTACAATTGTAGATTATTTTTTATAAGACCCATTGCTCCTCCTACTATTGGAACTGTCTGGTTATCTTTCTTCCACATTGCTGCTGTTTCTGCCTGCAAATCCTTATATTTTATGACTTTGTGTGTCTCTTTACACAGGACACTGTAGTCATTAGGTGTAGCTATTTCAATGATGAATGCTACTTTTGTCTTCTTTTCTTGGATCACTATATCCTGTTTTCTAGCATCTGTCTTTTGAACTGCTGGTAGTGGGTGAATCCCATATGATATAAACTTCATCATTTTGTGTGATGCTTTGTGGCTCGTTTCCAGTGTTTTTCAGCCTCTTCAATACCATAATGTTTGCACAGTCCTCAGTGCAACAGTGTTGCCACATTGTTGTACCTTTCAGTATACAGTCCTTCTGCCATTAGTTTGTCACAACCAACAACAAGGTGTGTGACTGTTTCCAATTTGGTTTTACAAAACCTACATTTGTCTGTTTCTTCCACGTGTTCAATGGACTTTGTAAATCAGCGTGTACGTAATCAACTGTCTTGAGCTCCCAATATTAACCTTTCATCTCTTGGTTTAATTTTCCCTCTCCTTAACCATTCCTGCATTCATTCCTGATCAACATGAGGTTTTTCCAGAAGTTTTCTATATTTGCAATGATATTTATGCTTTTTCCACATTTCTTGTCTTCTCTTCTGGTCCTTCACCTTGTATTCTTTCTTTTTTTTTTTTGGCACATTCAGTTGCTGCCTGATTTTTATCTACTTCTGTTTTAATTTCCATTCCTGCTTGATGCCGATATGTTTCTGCTAAATTAAGCAGAGAGGTCATTTTAGATTTATTCTCCTCATGTTTCAAAACTTTCACTACATTTGGGTCTTGTGAGGTCAGCAGATGTATGTGGAGTTCCACAATTGCAGATCTATACATGTAATCTTTTTCAAGGAGGCCCATCCCTCCTTTAGAACGGGGAATATATAATCTTGATATACACTGATTTTTACAAATCATTTGGTGAGCATAAACCATCCTTGTTTTGCTATCTAATCTATCCAACGTATTTTGGGCCCAGTCAATCATTCCAAAACTGTAAGTTAGGACAGGAAATTGGTTTATAGCTTGGATTTTGTTCCTAGATGTCAACGCTGTTTTCAGAATTAATTTAAGCCTTCTAAAGTATTCCTTACCAAGTTTTATTCGCATTTGTTCATGTTTTATTGTTGATCCTTCATCAGTTCCCAATATTTTATACACTCCCTCTTGCTCAAGTTCTTTTATATCGCATTCTTGTCCCAAACTGATGTTTTCCTGGTGCTGCAGTTTTCCTGCTTTAAAGGATGCTTTTGCACACTTGTCAAGACCAAATGACATTCTTGTATCATCTGAAAAAGTTTTGACAACCTGTAGCTGTGCTTTCAATTCCTTATCTGATGTGCTATACAGTTTTAAATCATCGACAAAGAGAAGATAAGTCTTTACACTTTGATGTTTTCTAGGAGCCAAATTATAGCCGTGGTCTAAGCTAAGTAAACAACTTAATGGATTAATGGCAAGGCAGACTAGCACCGGTGACAGAGTCATCCTGGAATTATCCCCCTTTGAATTTTTATTCCTAGGATAATAATCTGTCCTTTATCGTGGCTTAATTGCAAAGTGGTCTGCCCAAGGGCGCCCGCAGGCAGGTGCAAGGGGGTGTACTTGCACCCCCCTGGAATCGCCTGGCCAGGAGATTAATTTACTTCAACTTAAAACAAAAATTTGTAAGGGCGTTGTTCTTTAAGAATGCTCTTTGCATCCAGTCATTCAAACGGAACAGGTACTTGCGCATGGGTGCTGGAACTATAGAGCGAGGGAATGCCCGCCCACTTTTACAGCAGCAAGACCTGTAAACACTCATGCGTGCATCGCACACTATTTAAACAGAAAAGTGCGTGGAAAAAATGGTGGCAGATCATCCACGGTAAGGAGAGCTTCCCCCAAGGCTGTGTGTAATGTTCCGATGTTCTTCATCTCACATTGCTGCAGTCCTTACATACACTTGGGTAGTCCGCTGTCCTCGGTCGGCCCGAATACCAAAGTATTAGGCTGACGTCGGTCAAGGCGCTTAAGACTGACATCAGGACGTCAGGGTACAAATGCGCATGACCGACGTCATATCCTCAGTCTTTTTTGCCGCATGGTCCAATGCAGAAGCAGCGTTGCAAGTGCCGTTCGGCGTTCTGAAATTTTTCGAATTCGGAGTTTCAGACCGAATCAAAGTTGGCTAAGTACCCCGTTGGGGAATATTTTGTTTTTTTCTTGCCTCAGTGTTTTACCGGATGTCAGAAAAAGTGAATAACTGTATTTCTTGTGGGAAACAGATACCGCATAGGGACTATCATTCTTTGTGTATTCCTTGTTTGGGGCCTGAGCACGACGTTGTTGGGTGTCGCTTTTGTGCTAGGTTCAATAAGCGCACTATTAAGCGAAGGTTAGATTGTGCTAGGCTGGTCTTCGGGAAGCGGTGCAATTATAATATGCCGTCGGATACTCCGGCGCCCGCTTCTTCGAAGAAGCGCAAAGACAAAGCAGTTAAACCCAGGCAAGATGAGTCGTCCGTTCCGGACGCCGGTTCTTTAGAGGCGTCAGTGGAACCGGTGGTTCCGACGGAGGCTTCTCTGGAGTCCCAGGGGGAGACTCTGATTTTGCAGGATGTGGCCTCTCAGGAGGCAGGTCAGGCTGAAGGGGCCTCTCAAGTTACTGTTCTCCCCTCCCTTCCTAGGGTGGTTAGGCCCTCTCCTTCTGTTTCCAAGCCTTCTCCCAGAGGCAGGCCAGGTTTAGCTTCGGTTGGTGTCACTCCTAGTTCAGCAGGGTCTGTATCCAAGAAGCATATGCTTAAAATGGCAGAAGATTTGATAACTCTGATTAGAGGTTCTTTGCCCCCTCCTGATAAGAGGCCTAGGGTGGAGCCAGAGTTGGGGAGTTTTGAGCAGGCTTCAGATGTTTCAGAGTCTTCGGCTGAAGACTTGCAGGAGTACTCTCCTTATTCTGATTCTGATGCAGATGATTCGACTCCTTCTGCTTCTCCTCCAGAGGATTTTTCTTTTTCAGAGACTCTTCATTCCATGAGGGAACATTTTAAGTGGGAAGGTCAGGACTTCTCTGATTCCAGGAAAAGGCTTAGGGAATTTTTGCTTTTACCCCAGCATAGGCCCTTGGCTATACCCCCTGTTCTGGATGTTGTGGAAGATGTGTTTGCAGAGGCTTCACTTAATCCTGAGTCTCTGCCTCCTGCTCCTGTTAAACCGGATAGGTATTACAGGGTGCCTGAGGCTCATAAATATCTTTATAAGAGTCCTAGGGCGGACCCAGAAACTGTTAGTCAGGGACCTAAGGGTGTCAAGGCCTCTGTTGTGAAAAATCCGGTTCCTCCAGATAAAGAGGCCAGAGCTTTGGATAGGTGGGGTAAGAAAGTCTATACTTCTTCTACCTTAGCTATGAGGGCTTTGAATTGCCAGTTTCATATGTTGAAATATCAAAACTATCTGCTTTCTCAATTGAAGTCTAAGGTGGATGCTCTGGCAGAAGTCATTGAATGTAAAGAATTACAAGATTTGGTGCATGTCTCTGAACAGGTGGGGAAGCATTTTTTACAATGTGGTTTTGATGCTGTACAGGCCTCGTCTAGGGTGGCTGCCACTGGTTCAGTTCTTCGCAGGCACGCCTGGCTTAGGGATCAGAATTTATCTGACCATGTTAAGACAAGGATTTTGGATGCTCCTTTACAGTCTGATGTGTTGTTTGGTTCACCTGTGGAGTCAGTCTTGAAGAAAATGGAAGACAAGGCTAAGTCTATGCAGGCTGTTAAAGATTTTTTGCAGGTTCAGCCTCCAAAGTTTAGTAGGAATTGGCCTGCTAAGGGGTGGACGATCCTCTTATGATTCCCAGTCTAGGGGTAGATCTAGACGTGGTAGGGGCAGAGCTCAGAGTTCTTTCAGACCTAGAACAGAGAGTTCACCTGCACAATCTTCGGGTGAGGGCAGGGGCCAGTCCTTTCGTAAACAGGCCCAATGACCTACCTTTTCAGCTGCCAGATCCTTCTTGCCTGGCAGCACCTTTGGGAGGAAGGTTGGCACTCTTCAAGGAAAATTGGAATTTGATTACCCAGGACAAATGGGTATTGGATATCATTCACCAAGGTTACAGGTTTTATTTCCATACCTTGCCTCCATTCAAAGGCATGCCGGACGTTCCTCCTCAGCAAAGACTAGAGGCTCACAAACAAATCTCTGCTACTTCAAATAAGGGCCATACAACCAGTACCTCTGCTAGAAGTGGGCCTAGGATTTTATTCTCGCCTGTTCCTAGTACCAAAGAAAGGGGACACGTGGAGACCAATTTTGGATTTATCTATCCTCAACACATATCTGGACATTTCCAAGTTCAAAATGCTGACGTTGCAACAGCTTTTACCTCTGCTGGGCAAAGATCATTGGATGGTGACTCTGGATCTCAAGGAGGCTTACCTTCATGTTCCTATCAGGCTCAGTTGCAGGAAGTACCTGCGTTTTCGGGCTGGGACTTCTCATTATCAGTTCTCTGCATTGCCCTTTGGCTTATCTACTGCGCCCAGAGTGTTCACGAAGGTTCTGGCTCCAGTGATAGCTTTCTTCAGGCTAAGGGAATACAAATCTATCCTTATTTGGACGATTGCCTGATTCTGGCCCAAGGAAAGGACGAACTTCTTCAGCATTTACAGTATGTGATAGCAGTGTTAAGATGCCTGGGGTATTCTGTGAACGAAATAAAGTCCAGTCTAGTACCCTCTCAGGACATGTGCTTTCTGGGTGTGAGACTGAATACAGCATCCCAGATGGCCTTTTGACCCCGGACAAACAAAAGAATCTTTCTCTTTACTTCCATCAATTGTCTCGTCAGTCCAGGCTGACTGCAAGGACAGTCCTTCAAGCCTTGGGGTTCATGGCATCTTGTATTCTGGTACTTCCCAATGCCAAACTGCATATGAGGAAGCTACAATGGTATCTCAAAAATGTATGGACACAGCACTGCCAAGATATGGACACTGTCATTCAGATAATACCTTGCATTCAAAAGGAATTTTTGTGGTGGGCTCAGGAATGTCACCTAAACAAGGGACTCTCTGTGACCCGGCCAGAGGCGAGTCAGATTCTAACGACAGATGCCTCAGACAAAGCTTGGGGAGCTCATCTAAATGGAAAATGGGTACAAGACACGTGGCCTGCCAGACTTCAACATCTACATATCAACTTGAAGGAGATGTTAGCAGTCCAATTTGCATTAATAGCTTTCAAGGATTTACTTCTCCCAGGACAGGTGTTGGTTCTAACAGACAACACAACTGTCATGTGGTACATCAACAAGCAAGGGGGAACGCATTCTTATCCTCTATGCAGACAAGCAATGATTTTGTGGGAGACTGCTCTCAGTTTACAGCTAACTCTTCAGGGCAAGGTTTCTGCCAGGAGCACAGAACTCCTTAGCAGATGTGTTGAGCAGACAAATTATGGATCCCCACGAGTGGAAATTGGATCCTCATGTATTTCAGAAATTGACAGTGTTATGGGGAACTCCAGACATAGATCTGTTCGCTTCTCCACTAAACTACCAGCTGCCAAAGTTTTGCACAAAAAGGTTTCATCCCACAGCCTGGAAAGTGGATGCTCTCTCATTTAATTGGAGCAATCTTCACGTGTATGCCTTTCCACCTCTGCCTCTCCTCCCAAAGGTACTCATGAAGGTCAGACAGGACAAGCCAAACATGATTTTAATAGCTCCAGATTGGCCTCGACAGCACTGGTACCCATTACTGAGAAGTCTGGTACGGGAGCCTCCATGGCCTTTGCCTTCAATTCCTCACCTGCTGTCTCAGGAGAACAGTCATTTACTCAATGTCAAAATTCACTCTCTTCATCTGACAGCCTGGCATATTCTGTTTTAAACCCTGGAGGGTCTCAGCTTCCACAACAAGTTTTGAATGTTATTTTGGAGGCCAGAAGGCCTAGTACAAGAAAAGTGTACGCGGATAAATGGAGGAGATTTTTATTTTGGAGTACAGCAAAGGACTTTGATGCTTCTAAGCCTAATCTAAGTGTGGCTCTTCAATACCTTACTGAGTTACTGGACAAAGGTTTGTCCTTCTCCTCTATTAAGGTTCATGCTGCAGCAATTTCTGCTCACTATGACTGTGACCCACCTTTGTTTTCTCATCCTTTGTTTAAGCAATTCCTTAGAGGGGCAAAGAATATAAGACCCCCACGTAGAGCTCCTACTCCTGCTTGGGATCTCAATTTTGTGTTGGAGAAACTCACTCTACAACCTTTTGAGCCTGCAGCTACTGCCGAGTTGAAATATTTATCATGGAAGACTGCTTTTTTGTTGGCCATTACCTCTGCGAGAAGGGTTTCTGAATTACAGGCCCTTATGGCTATTGAGCCTTTCTTAATTTTCCATAAGGATAGGGTATCTTTGCGTACTAATCCTTCCTTTATGCCTAAAGTGGTTTCTAGTGTGGCTTTAAACCAAACTATTCATTTGCCTACTTTTTATGCAAACCCCCAAAATAAAGGGGAAAAGATTTTGCACACTTTGGATATACACAGGCAGTTGCGATATTATTTGAGCAGAACTAAAGGATTCAGGCAGTCTCAGCAGTTATTTGTTTCTTTTGCTTTGAGTTCTCAGGGCAAACCTGTTTCAAAACAAACTATTTCTAAGTGGATTGGTTTTTGTATTGCTTTCTGTTATTCCCATCATGGTAAGGAGATTCCCGCAGGGATTAGGCCTCATTCCACTAGGGCTACTGCCACCTCTACAGCTTTTTTAAGGGGGGTGGCTACTAAGGATATTTTGGAAGCAGCTACTTGGAGTTCAGTGCATACTTTCTCTAAGCATTACCACCTTCCACTTTACTCTAAATCTAGGGCTGGTTTTGCCACTGCAATTTTACAGGGCATTTTGGCAGCTCCTAATGCTTTCTAGTTTTGCCATCCTCTCTTACCTCTGCTTTGGGATTCTACCCAAGTGTAAGGACTGCAGCAATGTGAGATGAAGAACATAGTACAGTTTTGTACCTACCATAAATGTAGATGTTCGAAGATCCACATTGTTGCAGTCCAGTTTACCCTCCCTCCTTCCCCTCTGTAGTTAGAGGCGGTTGTGTGGTTTGCGTTGTGTATATATTGTAAATATTGTAAATATGTTTAGTGCAGGGGTGGTTAGTTGTTTTTTGCTGTCTTTTGGTTCTAGCCTTTCTTTTTAGGGCCTTCTGACATCTGGGGCAAGAAAAGACTGAGGATATGACGTCGGTCATGCGCATTTGTACCCTGACGTCCTGATGTCAGTCTTAAGCGCCTTGACCGACGTCAGCCTAATACTTTGGTATTCGGGCCGACCGAGGACAGCGGACTACCCAAGTGTAAGGACTGCAGCAATGTGGATCTTCGAACATCTACATTTATGGTAGGTACAAAACTGTACTTTTATTATTTACTGCATCCATTCAGTAGCTGGTGTGTGTGTGTGTTTGTGTGTACATGTGTGTGTGTTTCTGAGTGTGTGGATAAGAAAAAGTAAGCTCTTTTGTCACAAGTCACAGATGAGGTGAATAAATATAAGACAGGAATGTCATGAAGTGTTGATACCTTCCCTGAGTGAATGTAGAAGGAAGACCTTAAAGATGACTAAAGTTAATAAAGGCTTCTCTCAGGAAAAGTAACTAATTTTCAGAACTTTTTACACTTAAAGGAAGGGGCTCAGTGCAATATCTGTAAAAGCAGACTCGGAGCACAAACACATGAGTCAGTGGAAAACAACTGGTAACACTATGACTTGAAATTCTGAAAGTAAGCAGGAAATTTGAATACTGCTTATCAAACTGAATAGAAAGAAGATCTTACAGCAGATAGAGAGGTGCATTATAATCTCAGCTTCTGGGGTTATGCAGTGTATTGTGTTAAAGATAATAGTTGACTAGAAACAAAGCCAGAGGCATAGCTCGCTCAACCAGTGCCATATGCCAGAGCACTGAATTAGCTCCCCATCATATATACTGTATGTGTGTCTTTTTTATTTTAGCTAAAGCACGCAAGCACAATGTTGTAGACTGTGGTGAAAACCATAAGGAGTAAGGCAATGGTAGGATTCAGCGTATAAGCCGTGGCCTGGCTGTAAATCAAGGAAGTAGGTTCCATCACGGAAGATAAAGGTATGCTAGGATGACACATGGGGATGTTGCAGTAAGAACAGTTAACCTGTCTCTTTTTATACAGGACAGTCCCTGTTTGTGTCCTGGTTTAAAAAATGGTAAATGTCTAGAGATTTTATGAACAAAGTTATTTTGTAAGTTCTGTCTAAAAGTTGAATAAAACCATCTTGTATGTGCAGCACTTTCGTATGCTATGCAACAACAGAAACAAATACAGTTCTACAAGAGTGAGCTTTTATTTTGTCCAAAAGCTGAAGTCTACTACTTTGCACTGGTTTATCCTAGAAAATCTTAACGTTTACAAAAAGTCCAACATCAGGCATCCGAAAAGATGGCAACCCTATTTGTAACCGATTAGAAGCTGATATCGTATGTTGTTACAAATAAGTGGTACGTTTTTACCAGTTTTTGTGATTGGTATGTGTACGGTTGAAATGCGATTACGGTTGTAGCACCGGAGTTCAATGTAAAACCCCTTACTTGTGGATGAGGATAGTAGTTTGTAACTCTGTACAATTGTACAAACCTAAAAACAAGTTGATGGAAAAAATGTTCGCAGCAGTAGGGAATAAAGCATTTTAAAGTAGAGGTTATTTTTGTGAGAGCAAAGCCTAGTTTAGAGGTATATCACGTAAGAAGGGCCATCAAGGTGCTACTGTCAGACGAACTTCCATCAGATAAATGCAAGGGTTTAGTCTAATATTTGAGTATGTTCCACCATGCTTGTTAACAGTCTTTCGGTTTGTCTAGATGTGCATCTCTGTGATCTTATGTTGTCATTTATTGGCTTCATCCAGGTTTTTTGCTAATGTTGAGAGCTGTGGTAAGAACTGATTTCACTGAATATGTTTGGGGGCTATATTCTCCCATTACTGGCTTTGTCCGGGTGTTTGCTAAGTGGTTGAGAGCTATGGTGAGAACTGAATTCACTTAATGTTTGGTGGTTGTAGTCACCCATTATTGGCTTTGTTCAGGTATTTTGTGCTAAGAGATTGACAGCTGTGCTATGGTGAGAACTGAATTCACTAAATGGTAGATATTTAAGTTTCAGTCTTCCTCTTTCACAAAACAGTTGATTTGGCGTAGTGGTATGTTGCTCTGACTGTTTTGCACGGGGTCCCCTGGGTTCAAGACGTGGCAGTGAAATGTATGGTGGTAACGCAGCATTTTATTCTAGCAACTTTCAAACATTATACAATGTTTAAAATGTGTCCCTGGTTTTTGGCCTTTTGCCCCCCCCCCCCCATAAATTTTGGCTTTTCCAGATTTCTTGTGCTGAAAAGTTCAGAGATACAGCTGAGTGTCGAGTAGATTTTACAAGGAGCTGAGAGCTGCAGGGGAGCAAACGTTTAGTGCTGCTTTATGTTTAGTCTGCTTGCATTGTTAATAGCACAACAGATGGTGTACTTGTTTTAGATGCTGAAGGCTGTGGGTTCTACTCCCACAGTAGGTAAATGCATTGCTGATGCTGTATTGTGTTGTAAAGGGGGTGGATGCTGCAGTCTTTTTGGCAAAGATACCTAGTAACTAGCAACCTGTTAACAGTTTGCTATCCATTCCCTATTGCGGTATTACTAGCTTTTCATTTTTTTATTGCATGCAACAAAAGCAATTTATTCTTCAAGGGTAACAGGCACTTTATTTGTAGATTAAACAATGACATATGAAGTGTTTGCTAGCAGCAACCTCTTTATTAGTTACAAATTTTTTCAATGTGGAGTTTACTACTTCAGAGATTGTGTATTTTTTACTGATACTGGTGGACTTGAGTAGACTTTTTATGATGGAAATGTTCTGAATTGGGCAGTTTTGTCATTGGTGGATGCTATTTGTTTCATTGTTTACTGGAAAAATGTTCAAAACAATAAATTTAAAATGCCCTCTAACAACTGTACTGTATTGTACAAGGAATATAATGTAATACGGTCAGGAAGGTGTATCAAAGAGCACGTTATGTTCGAGGGGCCTATGATTTTGAAGACAGCCCAGAGTTAATATTTGCCATTGGCAAAATGTATTTTCTCTGAAAGTGGGTTTCAGTGCTGTTTCAATGCATGTGAGTTTCAAGAGCAGAGAAGTTTTAATGTTAGTCTATTTTCATTGTGAGACTGCATTGCTTTAACAGATATGTTATTAGGGTTTGTGCTGTAAAATGCAAAATAAAACTTTCAAATGAAATCCTAAATCATCGCAGAAGTAAAGCAGTATGCACATTAGTGTTTATGATAAATGGGGCACAATAACCAAGGAATGTGCCGTTCAGTGCAACCTTCCCAGAACTAATTCAAGTCTGACCAGAATTATTTGGTGTGTGTATAAGAGGGAGGTAGCATACCCCTCAGCTGCCCAGATTTTTGCCCCATATTCCTCCTAAAAAGGATTGAAGTTGCTAAATGAGACATTTCAGTTTTAGATGTCATGTCATTTAGAAAAATGCATACTAACACAAATCCTGTTACTCTTGCAATTTTCTAAGTTTCTGAGAGCCATATTTATAATCTATCCCTATTTATAATCTATCCCTATTTATTTTAGGCTTTGTCCAGATTTCTTGCACTAAGGTTGTGGCCTTGAGGGGTGTGGTATGTTTGTGAGAGAGAAAGTGAAATGCCCAAGTTAGAGTTAGCAGGTGGAATTTTCAAGTGCATTTTCTAGGAACTGAGTTTTAAGGGAAGCGAAGTTTACTGCTGCTCATGCAAAGTCTATTTATAATGTGCAACTGTTTTGTTTAGCAAATGGTATCTCTATTGTGGTATAAAGTTTTAAAGCTATGTTAGTAGCACCACAAGTAGAATACTTGCATCTTAATGTAAAAGCTTGAGGTTCTATTCCTACAGCATATACATTTGCATGCTGCAGTCCTCAGGATGTCCTCCTTTGGATGAAATGCCTAATAACTATGAACCTGTTTTTCAGCTTGTCATCCATTTTCTATTGCAATATACCAGCTTACCATTTTTTTTTAATTTAACATAGGCAATTTATTCTTTGACGGCAGCAGGCACTGAATTTGTAGATGAAACACTGAAATATACAGTTGTTTTCTAGCAACACCATCTTCATTAGTTTCAGATATCTTTAATGTGGAATTATTCAGATTACTTCAGCAGAGACACTCAAGTGCTGCTGTATAATACAAGGGATATAATTCAGTTATATATTATAATTAATACAATTAGGTAAATCAAATAACTTTTGCATGGCCCTAATGGTGTGCAAAGAGCCTATTGCTTGAAAACAGTTCGAAGGTAAATAACCTGCCAGTGGCCAGATGCATTTTCTTTGAATGTGGGTTTCAATGCTGTTTCATTGAATGTGAGTTTCAAAAGTAGAGAAGCTTTAATGCCAAGTCTGTTTTCATTGTAAGACTATTGCTTTGTTTAGGTTTAGTAAATGTCTCAGTGTTTGGGCTATAATGTTTGAAATAAAAGCTGTAAATTAAATCCAACTGCCTGTAATCATTGTAGAACTAAAGCATAAAACAGTATGTACACAGATTTGAACAGTGTCTACAGTAAATGGGGAGAAATAGCCAAGTAATGGGACACTGGAATGGCTGTGTGGGCGGGGCTTGGGGTGGGTGGACTTGGGCGGGGCTGTGTTGGCAGGGGGCGGGGTGAGCTATGTGGGTGGGGCTCTGGGTTTGCACCCCCCTGCAAAAAATCCTGCGGGCTCCCTTGGGTCTGCCACTGTTTCATGGTCACAGTAATGTCTATCAGTATAGGGTGTATCTTGTACATTTTTAAGCACTCTTTTATCCATGAATGTGGGATACTATCAAATGCTTTTTTGTAGTCAGTTCATGCCATACTTAAATTCTTTCCCTTTTTACAGTTCTCAAGTATGACTTTAACAACAAATGATCCTTTGTTCCATATGACTTTCTTTTATTGCCCTTTTGTTCTACTGCCATAATTGAGTTTTCTCTGAATGACTATAAACACTGTCAGCATTAATACCTGCTTATAGTTTATACGTTGTTGCAAGGCAAGTTATTGGTCTATAATTTTTAGGATAGCTTGCAGGTTCAGTCTTAAGTAGGAGCATTGATGTTCATGTTTCACTGTTGCAGTCATCACACTTGGGTTATCTGCCTGCAGGTGACCCTCAGTCGGCCTGAATACTGTTTACTGTCGCTCCAGGACTGACATCAGGTCGTTGGGGTTATAAAAATGGGCAGCCAACTCCATTACATCAGTCTCTGTTGTCGAGGAGCCCGAAGCAGAAGCAGTTTGCAAGTGCCGATTGGCCGCTACCTTAATTTTCGTGTATGAATTCAGTAATCCTGAAGTCTTCTAAAGTTAAGTACCCCATTGGGGATCCTTTTTTCTTGCTGTAACCAATGTCAATAAAAGTTAACAATTGTCTTGCCTGTGGAAAGCAAATACCTCACAGAAGTTTTCATTCTTAAAGCGTCACATGTTTAGGCCCAGACCACGATGTACATTGCTGTCGGTTTTGTGCCTTGTTCAACACCCGAACCATTCGTTGTTGGGCTTTCTTTGTCGCTAAATTCTTCTGCTCTCGATCTCCATATTCTGAAATGGCTTCGGTAAGCCATCTGACTACCGATATTCCGAAAAAACTTAAGGATAAACACAGACCACGTAGGTCCAAAGATGCCGATGACGCTTCCGTTAAGCTAGTTGCCAGTCCACCAGTACTCAGTGAGGTGCTTTTGCAGCCCTTGATGCCCACTTGTATAGATTTGCAGGCCTCTACCGAGACCCATTTGGAGTCTGGTTTGCCGCGAGACTCTTCTTCGACTATGGAACCTGCGGATGTCTCTACCTTAGATGGGTCCAGAGTCACTGTGCAAGCACTGGCTTCTGAGGCAGTTCTTCGCACCACCGATGTTCGACTCAAACCGATGACTTTTTTATCTAAAACTACCAAGTTTCTTAGGCCAAGCGTATGCGCTACGCCTAGAAAACCGACAACCAAAGCGCATGCACCTCCTCCCATGCCTTCCGAAAAATGCTTAGAATGGCAGAAGACCTTATTACGCTGATTAGGGGAAGTTGGCCTTCCCTTGCTAAGAGGAAAAGAGACCAGTCCCCTGCAGCTTCAACAGACCAGGAGTCCGATGACTCTGAGGTATCTGATTATGAAGACATGCCCTTATCTGCTTATGAGGATTCAGATGCAGAGGAATTCATTCCCTCTACCTCCCCTCCAGAGGATTTTTCTTTTGGTGAAACCTTACATACCCTAAGAGAGCATTTCCACTGGGAATGCCAGGACTATCGTCAGTCCAAAAGGAGAATCAGGGAATTCCTCCATCTGCCACAGCACACCTTTAGCAATACCCCCTGTCCTGGAGGTTGTTGATGATGTTTTTATGAAATCCAGTCTTACTCCTGATACTTTACCTCCTGCATCTAGGAAACCAGACAGGTACTACAGAGTACCAGACACTCACATATTTCTTTTCAAGAATCCTACTGCTGACCCAGAGATCATTTCCCAGGGGCCTAAAGGTATCGAGGCAACTGCAGCCAAGAATCCCACCCCTTCGGACAGGGATTCCAGAGCTTTGGACAGATGGGGTAAGAAGGTGTATGCCTCTGCTACTCTTGCTATTAGGGCATTAAATTGTCAGTTTCACATGCTGAAGTACCAGCAACATATTATGGAACTTACTAAACAAAAAGTGGCAACCTTTACAAATATGCAGAAAATAAGGAATTGCAGGAGCTTATTCACTCTGCAAGCCAAGTCAGCAAGCATACTTTGCAGTGTGGCTTTGAAGCCCTAGAGGCATCTTGCCGGGTGGCAGTCAGTGGTTCTGTACTGAGAAGACATGCTTAGCTCAAGGAGCAGACCTTGCCAAATCAAACGTTATTAGATGCTCCTTTGAACAAGGACAGTTTGTTTGGCACCATAGCAGAAGAGGTTCTTAAAAAGATGGAAGAAAAAGCTAAGTCTATGCAGACTGTTAAATTCTTACAAGTGTAACCCCCTAGATTCAGTAGGCATTGCTCTTCCAAACACTGGTCCTTTCCAGCCCCCGCCCGGCCATCTCAAACCAGGCCAGGGGAAACAGACCACCCAGATTACAGTCTCAGGGTATGCAGAGATCTAAGCAATGGAGTGCCCCACCCCCAAAGCAGGGAGTGGTAAGCCACCTCATTATGGAAAAAACTCACAATGACTTCTCCACTCCACTCCCCACCACTGCCCAATTGCTTGTGCCCCTAGGAGGAAAACTTGCCCTTCATGCAAAAAACTGGATGTCCATCACACAAGACCAATGGGTCCTCAACATTGTATCCCAGGGGTACAAATTTTACTTCCACTCACTGCCAACCCCAAGAGGATTCCCAAACCTTCCTCCAAACCAGTGGGCAGAGGCTCAAAATCAAGTTTTATCCCTGCTCTCCATCAGAGCTATTCAGCTGGTTCCATTGGAACAGATAGGTCAGGGGTTCTATTCCAGACTGTTCCTGGTTGCCAGAAAAGAGAACTCTTGCACCCAATACTGGATCTTTCAATTCTCAACACCTTCGTGGTGGTGCCAAAATTCACCCTGCAACAGCTTCTACCTATGCTAACCAAGGATGCCTGGTTAGTCACCCTAGACTTAAAAGAAGCTTGTCTGCACATCCCTACAAGGGAGTCATGCAGGAAGTATCTACGTTTCAAGGCCGGATCTATGCATTATCAGATGTTTTTCGTGTTTCACTGTTGCAGTCATCATGTTTGGGTTATCTGCTTGCAGTAGCCCTCAGTCGGCTTGATAATCAAAGTCTTGGGTCCTGCGCCGGTTGCTGTCTCATCTTCCATGTCGTCAGGTAGTCAGGGGTATAAACCATGTAGCCGACGCCATTGCATCAGTCTTTCTTGCCGTGCGGTGCCCGAAGCAGAAGCAGTTCACAAGTGCCGGTCGGCCGACTCCTGAAATTTTCATTTTCGAGTTTCAGAACTGAAGTCTCCAACTAAAGCTAAGTACCCCGTTGGACAAACGTTTTCTTGCTCTAAACCGATGTCAGTAAAAGTCAGTAATTGTATTTCTTGTGGAAAGCAAATACCTCATAAAGGTTTTCATTTGTACTGTATTCCTTGCCTAGGCCCTGACCACAACGTACCTCGCTGTTGGTTTTGTGCCTTATTTAAACAAAAAACTATTCGTCGTCTGTATATTTACACTTCTAAATATTTTGGTACTCTGTTCAGTTACCCAGACATGACTTTGGTAAGCCAACCGACTGACGACATTCCGAAAAAATGCAAAGATAGACAGAGACTGGCTGCCTAGGTCCAAAGCTGCTGACGCCACTTCTCCTAAGCTAGTCGCCAGTTCGCCGGTACTCAGTGAGGCGCTTTCGCAGCCCCTGATACCTGTTACTTCAGACTCGCAGGCCTCTACTGAGACCCATTCGGAGTCTGGTATGCCACGAGATGCTTCAGCTTTGGAACCTGTGGATGTCTCTACCTTGGATGGGTCCGGAGCCGCTGTGCAGGCACCGGCTTCTGAGGATGTATTCAGGCCTACTGACTTGCATATTAAACCGACACCTTCTTCTTGGCCTAAAACTCGAACCATGCCTAGGAAACAGACGCCCAGACTGCATGGTCAGGCCTCTATGCCTAAAAAACAAATGATAAGAATGGCTGAAGACCTTATTACTTTAATCAGGGGAAGCCAACCTTCCCCTTCTAAGAGACCTAGGACTGAATTTGCTTATGGTACTACTGACCAGGATTCTGAAATTTCTGTCTCCTCTGATGACCAGGATATACCCTTATCTACCTATGAGGATTCTGATGCAGAGGACTCTATTCCCTTGGCTTCTCCCCCAGAGGATTTTTCTTTTGGTGAAACCTTGCATACTCTTGGGGAGCATTTTCACTGGGAAAGCCAGGATTACTCTGATTCTAAAAATAGGCTTGGGGATTTCTTACTCCTGCCCCAACACAGTCCTTTAGCTATTCCCCCCTGTATGGACATTGTTGATGATGCCTTTTTGGAATCTAGCTTGGCCCCTGACTCCTTACCTCCTGCTCCCAGATAACCAGATAGATATTACAGAGGTCCTGACTCTCATAAGTTCCTCTTTAAAAATCCTACTGCGGATCCCGAGACCATTTCACAGGGACCCAAGGGCATTAAGCCTTCTACTGACAAAAATCCTACCCCCTCACTTGCCTATCCTATCTCTATCCTCATAAACCTATCTCTATCCTCATAAACCATTCCATCTTGGAATCTAAAGTACCTTCCATCTGGAAACACTTCTACACCATATCTATTCACAAAGGAGGTAACTCCACTGAAATCTCTAACTTTAGGCCTATTGCCATCCTCTCCCCTCTATCTAAAGTTCTTGAAAAGTGTATTCATACTCAAGGCAGTGGCATTATTTGAAAGTTATCTAAGAGATAGATTCCAATCGGTAAAATGGGATACTGCTCTATCTACTCCACTACAAATACAAATGGGAGTCCCTCAAGGATCCATTTTAGGGCCATTACTTTTCAACATCTTCACAAACTTGCTCTATACCTCCTGCCCACTCTCCTCTATTGTACAATATGCTGATGACTCTACAGTCATAACAAAAACTAACTCTCACTCAGAACTCGTAACAGCTACCCAGTCATCCTTTCACTCGGTAGAAACATGGCTCTCCAACAACCAACTCATCCTAAACCCTAAAAAATCAAAACTTCTACTCTTCCTCCATAAAACAGCTAACCACATTAAGACCTCCTTCACTATCCAGTCACTTAATAAGACAGCAATCGTAGCCAAATCAAGCTCAAAACTCCTTGGTATTACAATCGATGACCAACTAAAATTCGATCTCCACATAAATAATTGTCAGGAAGACCCACCTTAAGCTCGGTCTACTATATAGAAATAACACATTTCTTGCGCAGGAAGCCAGAAAAGCCCTCACTCATGCCTATCTTCTTCCCTGCATAACATATTGCTCTCAAATTCTTACTAACCTTAACTCCTCTCTCATTGCTAGTCTTCAGACTACATATCACAAAGTAGCTAGATTGTGCAACCCAACAACCCTACAGATCTCACCACTGTCTCTCACTAAGGGTACTTAAACTGGCACGAACTGCCCCAACTCCTCCTCTCTCAGCTCCAAACCATGCACTCAATCCTATATCATCCATCTTTCTGTCCAGCCTTACACTCTATCGTCTCCCACTATGCTCCTACAAGAAACCTCCGTAGCTCTTCCCAAGACCTTCTAAAAATCTACAAGCCCAAATCTAAAGCAGGACAAAACTTTTATAGCTACCACCCCTCTATTGAATGGAACAAACTTGCAGTCGAGATTCGTACACAGGCATTTCCCAAACAGTTTAAGCTAACACTAAAGGAAGATTTCAATAAGAAATGGATCTGCCACTGCTCAAGCCCGCATTGAAAACTTTCCATTCTCAACTTTTCCTAAGCTATGTACTTCTCTCTGTAATACTCATATAGATTCTGGTCAGATTTGATTAAAAAAAAAAAAAAATTCACACACCTGATTTTTGTACTTTATATTCCTTTCAGCTTACCTAATATATGTACAGCCAATTGCTATCTGTATACGATTTTGCTGTAGTCTACTTGTATAAAATCTGTATTAACTACTTAATGTTATATTTGTATGTACTGGAGCTTTTCTCCCTGTGCCTCTGCTGAAAAAGGGCTTTGGCTCAGTTATTCCCGCTTAACAAATGTAAAATAAATAAGTAATAAATAAGTAAATACTGCAAGCCTTGGGGTTCATGGCCTCCTGCATTATCCTAATTCCATATGCAAGACTGCATATGAGGAAACTACAGTGGTATATAAAAAGCCTATGGTTTCAACATTTTCAGGATCTAGAAGCAATGATTCCTATCATAAATTGCCTACAGTTAGAGTTCCTTTGGTGGGCAGAGGCCTGCCACCAAAACAAGGGACTACCATTCACTCTACTCCCTGCCGCCCAAACCCTAACAGATGCATCAGACTATGCATGGGGGGCTCAACTGGCAGGGAAGTGCATTCAGGGCAAATGGAACCCAAGTCAAATGCACCTGCATATCAATCAAAAAGAAATGTTAGCTGTACAGAATGCTCTGACAGCCTTTAAGGACCACATTCTTCCAGGACAATTAATGGTAAAGACAGACAACACCACTGTTATGTGGTACATAAACAAGCAGGGGGGGGGACCCACTCATACCCTCTCTAAAGGCTAGCCATGGCTCTGTGGAACACAGCTTTGAGCTGCCAAGTGCACCTACAGGCTCAATTCCTGCCAGGAAAGTTAAATACACTGGCAGACAAACTAAGCAGAAATCTAATGGACCCACATGAGTGGAAACTGGAACCAAAGACATTCAACATGTTTAAACAAATGGGGAGCTCAGATATAGACCTGTTTGCCTCCCCCCAGAACTACCAATTGGACACATTTTGCACAAGGATTCCCCACAAACAAGCTTGGAATGTGGATGCTCTGTCCTTCACCTGGAAAAATCTATCAGTTTGTGCCTTTCCTCCTCTGCCTTTCCTCTCCAAAGTACTACTAAAGATCAAACAGGACAAACCAAGGACGATACTGATTGCACCAGACTGGCCACGCCAATACTGGTACCCCCTCTTGCACAGTGTGTCACTGCTGGGCACCATGGCACCTGCCTCAGACCCCTACACTGCTGTCCCAGCAGGAGGGCCAGATTCTGCACCCTCAGCTTTAAACCTTGAACATGGCAGCCTGGCTAATTACCTGATCTCTCCGTTACTATCCCTCAGTAAACAAGTGTTGGATGTCATTCTGGAGGCAAGGAGGCCTAGTACTAGAAAATCTTAAGCTGAAAAATGGAAAGTATTCTTTTCCTGGAATCAAACTTGGGATGGGCACAGCAGCACCCAATTTACCTCAGATTCTTCAATACTTAACTGAAATGCTTCACAAGGGCCTTTCTTTTTCCTCCATCAAAATTCATGCCTCAGCCATTTCAGCTCATCACAACACAGAACCACCCCTCTTCTCTCATCCACTGCTCAAGCAGTTCCTCAGAGGGGCCAAAAACTTAAGACCACCCAGGAGAGCCCCAACTCCAGCCTGGGACCTTAACTTTGTATTGGAAAACCTCACTCTACCTCCTTTTGAGCCAGCTTCAAGTGCAGAGTTGAAATTCCTTTCTTGGAAAACAGCCTTCCTTTTAGCCATCACTTCAGCAAGAAGGGTGTCTGAATTACATGCCCTTATGGCAGTGGAGCCTTTCATCATCTTTCATGCAGACAGGGTCTCCCTCAGGACCAATCCCTCTTTCATGCCCAGGGTAGTATCCAGTATGGCTCTTAATCAGTCCATTCATTTGCCAACCTTCTTTTCTAACAAACAGAACAAAGGGAAACGTATACTGCACTCCTTAGATGTGCACAGACCACTTAGATTTTACTTGGACAGGACTAAACCTCTCAGGAAATCTTAACAGCTGCTGGTGGCATTTGCTGCAGGGGCAGAGGAGAAGGCCATTTCAAAGCAAACCATTTCTAAATGGATAGGCCATTGCATTCATTTCTGCTATAAGCACCGTGGAAAACCTATCCCACAGGGGATAAGACCACATTCAAACAGGGCTGCATCTACCTCTACAGCCTTTCTCAGAGGTGTCCCTACCCAGGGACATCCTAGAAGCTGCTTCCTGGAATTCTGTACATACTTTCACCAAGCATTACCATTTGCCAATTTTCTCTAAATCTAGAGCTGGCTTTGCCACTGCAGTCTTGCAGGGCCTTATAGCTGGTCCTAATGCTATCTAAATTCCTCCTCCCATCCTTAGCTTTGGGAATTTACCCAAATGTGATGACTGCAACAGTGAAACACAAAGAACATAGTACAGTTGTGTACACTTACCATAAATGTAGATGTTCGAGTGTATTCACTGTTAGTCCTAATTACCCTCCCTCCAGCCCCCTGACTTCTATTGGCTGTACTTCTATTCTTGCTTGCTATGTTTAAAGCTTTTTGGTGTATTTGCTTTTTTGTTGGAGGTGTAACCTTGTATATATAATTGCTTCCCATTATGGGGGGCACCTGGCATCTGGGGCAAGAAAAACTGATGTAATGGCATCAGCTCCATGCTTTATACCCCTGACTACCTGACATCATGAAGGATGAGACAGCAACCGACGCAGGACCCAAGACTTTGATAATCAGGCCAACTGAGGGCTACTGCAAGCAGATAACCCAAATGTGATGACTGCAACAGTGAATACACTCAAACATCAGCATTTATGGTAAGTGTACACAACTGTACTTTCTCTGCATTTCCTTTTGGCTTATCCACTGCACCCAGAGTATTCACAAAATGCCTGGCTCCAGCCATTGCATACTGCAGGCAGAGAAATATTCAAATTTACCCGTACTTGGATGACTGCCTGATTCAGATGGACAGTCAGGAATTGCTGTTGCAGCACCTGACATTTGTGAAAAACCTCACTTCCCTGGGGTACACCATCAATGAAAAGAAATCAAAACTGGTACCCAGTGAAAGGATTGTATTCCTGGGCACAAGCTTGGACACAACATCCCAGATGGCTTTCCTCATCTATCTGACAGCCTACTTCAAAAAGTTGCTACCAGAACCCAGCTATCCGCAAGAAAAATACCGCAGGCCCTGGGGTTCATGGCCTCATGTATACTGCTAATTCCATATGAAAGACTGCATATGAGGAAACTTCAATGGTACTTTAAAAAGTCTTTGGTGCCAACATTCTCAGGACATGGCAACAGTCATTCCTATCATACCCTGTCTAAGGACAGAGTTTCTTTGGTATGCAGAAGCATGCAACCTCCAGAAGGGACTGTCCTTTACTCAACCCCAAGACGCCCAGACCCTAATCACAGATGCATCAAACTATGCCTGGGGAGCACACATGGACAGCAAATGCATTCAGGGCCACTGGAGCCCAAGTCTAATTAATCTGCACATCAACCAAAAAGAGATGCTAGCTGTGCAGAACACCCTGACAGCTTTCAGATCCCTACTCTTTCCAGGGGATGATCTAAAAAAAACAGACAACACCACAGTTATGTGGTACATCAACAAGCAGGGGGGAACACATTCCTACCCACTCTGCAGGCTTGCCATGGCTCTGTGGAACATGGCATTGAACATGCAAGTCCGTCTGCAAGCTCAGTTCCTGCCAGGCAATCAAAGTTCTCTGGCAGATGACTTAAGCAGAAATCTCCTAGACCCACACGAGTGGCAGTTAGAGCCCAGCACCTTCAACCTTCTGATTCAGAAATGGGGGACCTCAGAGGTGAACCTTTATGCCTCCCCCTACAAACATCAGCTCAGCAGATTCTGCACCAGGAACCCTCACAACAGGGCCTAGAAAGTGGATTCCCTATACTTTCAGTTGGTAAATCTCTCAGTTTATGCATTCCCTCCCCTGCCCTTTCTCTCAAGAGTATTACTCAAAATAAGACGGGACAGACCGATGACAATTCTGATTGCTCCGGACTGGCCACACCAGCACTGGTACCCTCTCCTGCGCAGCCTGACATAGGTGCCACCATGGCACCTACATCAGACCCCTACCCTGCTCTCTCAGCAGGAGGGGCAAATTTTGCATCTGCAGCTGCAAACCCTAAAGCTTGCAGCCTGGCTTATCCTTTGAATCCTATCCCAGCAGCTCTAAGCAAACAGGTTCTGGACGTCATTCTTGAAGCCAGAAGACCCAGTACAAGGAAATCCTATACGGATAAGTGGAAAACATACTGCTCCTGGAGCCTAGCTAAAGGAGAGGACACAGCTCTTCCCTCCCTGCCTTTAATTTTGGTTTACTTAGCAGATCTACTCCACAAAGGCCTGTCCTCTTCCATTAAAATTCATGCCTCATCCATTTCAGCTCATTACAACACTGAGCCACCTCTCTTAGCGCACTCTCTTATCAAACATTTCCTGAGAGGGGCAAACAACTTAAGGCCACCAAGGAGAGCACCCACCCTTGCTTGGGACCTTAACTTTGTACTGGAAAAGCTAAAGCTCACACTTCCACCCTTTGAGCCTGCAGCGTCAGCAGACTTAAAATTCCTCTCTTGGAAGACAGCATTGCTTCTAGCCATCACTTAAGCTAGAAGAGTGTCTGAACTACAAGCACTTATGGCTTTGGAACCCTTCATTATTTTCCATGCTGACAGGGTCTCTCCCTGGACAAACACTTCCTTTTTGCCTAAAGTGTCCAGTGTGGCTCTCAATCAATCCATACATTTGCCACCCTTTTTCCCTAATCCTCAAAATAAAGGGGAAAGGATCTTGCACTCGTATGTGCACAGACAGCTCAGATTTTATCTGGATAGGACTAAGGCCTTCAGAAAATCAGACCAGCTATTGGTCAGCTTTGCAAGTTGGGCAGAGGGCAAGGCCGTTTCTAAGCAAACTATATCTAAAAGGATAGCACATTGCATTAATTTCTTCTACAAGTACCATGGTAAACCAACCCCGCAGGGGGTCAGAACATACTCCACAAGGACAACATCTACCTCTACTGCATTTCTCAGGGGAGTCCCTTCCAGGGACATCCTGGAAGATGCTACCTGGAGTTCAGTACACACTTTTAGCAAGCACTACCATTTGTTCTTCAAATCCAGGGCAGGCTTTGCAACAGCAGTCCTGCAGGGCATTCTAGCTAGCCCTAACTCTTCCTGACTGCCTCCACCTTTCTTCAGCTTTGGGAATCCACCCAAGTGTGATGACTGCAACAGTGAAACATGAAGAATATAGTACAGTTGTGTACACTTACCATAAATGTAGATGTTCGAGTGTATTCACTGTTGCAGTCCTGGTTTCCCTCCCTCCAACCCGCTCTTTTCTCTCTCTCTCTCTCTCTACTTAATCTCTCTAGGCCTTTTACCCCCCCCCCCCACCATTTTCAGGGGTATGGGTATTGGTATTTACTTTTTACTGGTGGTGTTTTCCTCCACCATAACTTAGCTGCCTTTTGGGGACTCTTGACATTTGGGACAAGAAAAACTGATGTAATGGCGTCGGCTGCCTTTTTTTATACCCCTGACGTCCTGACATCAGTCCTGGGGCGACAGCAACCAACACAGAAATACTAAGTCTCTGGTATTCGGGCCGACTCAGGCCTACCTGCAGGCAGATAACCCAAGTGTGATGACTGCAACAGTGAATACACTCAAACATCTACATTTATGGTAAGTGTACACAACTGTACTTTTTGCCTGTTGTTAGCCTGGTTGGTGTCTGTTTGGGGTGCGCATGTAAATAGTTCTTACTCATGGCTAGTTGTTCATGCAAAGATGTTGATACTTTTAACCAACGTTTAGGCACTGCATCTGGGCCTGGGCTTTTCCAATTAGAGACTTTTCTTAACTTTGTTTCAATCTCTCTGGCTGTTACTTCATCCCATTTCATATCCTGCACCTTTAAACTACTTATTCTTTCTTTTACTTCTGTACATTTATTATCTTTATGTTCCACAGGATCTTCATATATACTTCTTCAAAATGTATCTATTTCCTCTCTTTTGTCGGTCTTTCAATTCCTTTTACTTTGTTTCCCAATTATCTACAAAACATTTTGTTAGTCATCAATAAATTGCTTATTTTGTACTTTTCCTTTATATTTATCTGTGCTTCTTCCAAGTTCTTCTGCCTGTGCAGAAATTTTTAGTTTATTTGCAATAGTGAGTGAAAGATCCTGGTCTGTTTTAATACTGTGCATTGCTTTTATCACATATATTTTTCTTAGTATTTTGGTTGATCTATTCCCTCCTCTATAGTCTTCTAACAGTAATGCTTCTTGTCTTAATTGCTTTATAGTTTTTCTCTATTCGATACTTCCAAGATGGTATTCGATTTCTCCCCTTCCTTTCCCTCGCTACCCTGTGTTCTTGTGGTAGAACTTTATCAATTATTGATTTAGCAGCACAGTAATATATACTCTCTAAACTGTGGTGGTGGTGCTGCGGTAGCGTTGTCACCTCACAGTAAGACGTTGTCCTGTTCGATTCTCAGCTAGAGCATCTTCTGTGTAGAGACATGCGTGAATGGGTGTACCTTCGTTGAAGGTTGTGCGTCAGGGCCGGCAACTCAGCACGTAAAAATCTACTGCCAATCATTAGCGGGCTGGAGTTCCGCTGTGGCGACCTCTGACCGGGAAAAGCAGAAAGACACAAGTAATAGATCCTCTATATTCCCAGCTAGGTAAACCCTTGAATGCTTTCAAAGAACATTATCTCATAAGCCATTTCTATTTATCAGTTTGTCTCTTGAAGACATGAAGACCAGATAAAAAATTGCTACTAAGCATACATTTATTTTATAGAAAATACCTTATATGTTCAGTATTGTTTTTCATTTACTTGGTTCTCTTAAAACTTGTTACTAGATCAAGCTAAAGGCCTTAATCCAATCATTCTCCCATGCAAGAATAAGAAAAAGCACTGTTATGCTCTCTTAACCTGATTTTTTTTTTTACTTTGCAATGCCTACATTTCTTGAAACTGAGCAGGTTGAAAAAGAAGGAGGGGAAAAAAACAGGAGCACCTGTTTTCATTAGTATCCCCATCACACTTAAAAATAACTGAGAACACTTTACTTTATAGTATGCAAAGAAAGTCATGCACCATAAAGTAGTACCATTAAGAAAAAGTTTTGATTTACTTAATTAACTTTCTCCCTCCTATTCTGCTCTCCCAAGTATTTTTCCAAACATTGACACGAACTAGGTGTATGCTTTAGAGTAAACTACAAGTTTAACAAAGTCCAATATTTCCAGATTTTCTTGTTCTGTCATGTTTCGCAAATATAGTTGTTGCTTTGTAATCCCACGTTTGCCCATTTCCAAGTTACTGGTTTAATTCCTATTTATCTCCCACTCCCAAATGCTGTCACTGCTTCATTTCCAACATACTCTCGATTCTAATTCACCCTTGTGCTTTTTTTCCTTCTCTGAAGCATTTTCCATTGAAATATTGGAAAATGTTTCACTAGCCAGTCTCTCTGTGGTCTTTGTTACCAGAAGAATAAGAAGCACAGTCTCCTTCTGTTTCACAGCTCACCTTTTGTTGGACACACTTTTGTATTTCCTCCTTAGCATGTACTTCATCAAAAAATGATTTTGTCCCTGCAAGGGAAGAATATGTTGAAGATATCTGGGTACAGCAGTTTAAATCTCACACCTGCTTTTCAACATTCCCTGAATAGTGGTATAAATTTATTCCTGTTCTGCCTAGTGTACAATGAGGAATCATTCTCTGCAAACACTCTGCAGTCTCCCAATTTTAGTACTTTGTCCTTCTGCCACAGTTTTGTCAGAATTAACTCCCTCTGCTAGTAGGATTTCATCTTTACTATTAAAGGTCTAGGTTGCTTTCTCATAGCCAGGTCTTGGAGCATACACAGGATGTGCCTTTTCAGTTAACAACTGCTGTGGAATACCAGTCCAGTTGCTTATTTGTGCTTTCAAAAAATTAATACAGTCTGTTCCTTCCGACTTCTCTGGTACAGCAGAAAATCTCAGATTTTCTCAATATTCTTTGTTCTCTAATTCTGTTATTTTGTGAAACATCTCTTCTTGTGCAGTCTCGTATTCAGCTAGCTTTTTTGCAGTTTTATCACCTCATCTGAATATCTGTTTAAAGCTTCTTCCATTTTTTCCAGTCTGTGTTGTTTGAGTTAATATACTCCATCCGTGTTTTGTTTATTTTAATCATGTCTGTGTGCAGTTGTCTTATACTTTTCCTCTAGGTTACTGGAAGTCATGTCTGTTGCTTGCACTACTTTTTGCTGAACAGCCGCAGCACATTTCCCAGTCAGTGTTTTTTTTTTTCCCTCAACACCTTTTGAAGCTGTTTCCTTCAGGTCTTCTATTTCTTTTTTCCTAGCGTCCAGGTAGCACACTTACTAACCAGTTACTGAAATTTACCCAGAAGTATAAATCCACTGGCTTTCTCTTCTAAGTTTCTATTTTTACACTGGGACAGCTAGAACTAAGGTGTTAATTAATATACAGTCATCCTTTGATGAAGGTCATTGGTAAAGCTGCTGCCTATGTCTCTGCCTTCTACGTCAATAGCTGTATTTTTAAGGCAGTCCCTGTCTGCACCAAATATAGAGGGAAATTTAAAAACAGACACTGTGGTGGAATCCCTATGTAAATACATTCTATGATCAGAGAAAGAAATTGCTTAATGCTTATAGCATATCTCATTCTGACTACCATAAGACCACATTTAAGCAAATTAATCAAGAGCTTAAGGGAATTGTTAATAATTTCACACCTGAGTATGAGCTTGAAATAGCCACTAAAATCAAAAGTAACATATTTTCTTTACCTATGTCAGAAAGTTAAGAACTAACACAACAGTGTTGAGAGCTTATCAAATTTTGTGCAAATTTTACTCCTTCCCGTATTCTGCAGTCCCAGCCACCCCTATTAATTGCTATGTATCAAGTTCTGTCAGCCTTTTCAAAATCTAAGAACACTTTATCCAAGAGTCCTGATAATATGATACGTTGCCTGATTATCAGTACCAGATATGGATTGTGTGAACCGGTTAACCTCTTCAGTCTAAGCCTCTCCATTTGTTTCATTACTGAAGCATAAACAGCAGCCATTGTAATGCCACAGACCCTGGTAAGTATAGACCCGTTAGCCTCACTAGCCTTGTATATAAAGCTATGGAGCATGTTGTCTCCAATTTCATTATTCTAGACAACAACGTTTTCCTAACTGTGGACCCTCAGCAATTCAGCTTCGTCAAAGGAAGGTCTTGCCTCTATAACTTCATAAATTTCTCTGGAAAAGTATCCAAAGCAATGGATAGCAGTTAGGTAATATATACATTATAGCTGGATTTGGCCAAGGCCTTTGACACTATTTTCCATGAAGGCATCTTTGAAAGACTTGTGAATCTGAATGTAAATCTTTATGTTGTGCAATGGATAATTAAACAGCTGGCTGACAGAACCCATATGGCTGGAGTCACAGGTGCCACTTACGGAAGCAAAAAAGTTGCCACTGGTATACCACAGTGCTTAGTGTTAGGCCTGCTCCTATCTGGCATTGGTTTCTTAGACCTTAAAGCCAACACCCCTGCTCTTAGGTTATATTAGTTTGCAGATGACAGTAAATTGGGTGTTGTTCAGTCTTGCTGTAACTGACAATACTTTCAACATGGGTTAAACTGTTTTAGCAACTGGTCCAAGGACAATGGTCTCAAATATGAACAAATATAGTTCATTTTTGTAAGTAAAACATTTTTGCATACTATATCGATAACACACCCCTCCAGTCAGACACTGTAGTTAGTGATATAGGCACTCTTTTTATTTCCATTTTTGACTGACATTACCATAGTAGTTGAGAAAATTTTCTGTCTGACTCATCTAATTTCCAAAGACATTTCTCTTGGTCCAAAGTTATATTAATTTCCATTTAGTCCTGTCTTATCAGACCTATTGAATGTAATGCACCTTTTGACATGTATTTTTTCTAAACATATCACTCAGTGTTTGATATCTGAGAAATTCAGAACTAAAAAATTCATTGGCCACAAAAATCTTGGTTATCAGGATAAACTGGCAGTCCTGTCTGTGTACTCAGTCTCTTAAAGACTTCCTCATAGAGATCTTTGTTAAACTCTCTCAGGCCATGGAAGATCCAACTCTCTCCATCCTCCTTTTCCTTCACAGAACAAGATACCTCAAATCCGTGATTTCCCAAACTAACCCTTCATCAGCAGGTAATTAACACACACTGTTGTGATAGATTCATATCCCAACATCTCTCTTACATGTGGAGCACATTTCCACTACCTGTTAAACGCAGCAGCACCTTTGCTACTTTCAAGGTAAGTGTAGATTATTGGGTTGGCAGCCTCAAATTCTTCCCAGCATATCTTGTCCTACCCAACTTGAGGCTAGAGGGAACGTTAGAATAGGGGGTTTGGACTAAACTTGCAACGGTCAGCAGAGTGATTGCCTAAACCTAACCTATGAACCTATAAGTACATAATATTTATTTATGGTAATTATCTGTACTTTATGGTTTCTGTATGTTAAGTGTTTGATTTGGTAAAATCACCATACTAATATGTTTAAAAATAATTAATACAAAAATAAATAGCTCAACATGTTCATTCCTAGTAGTATTTTGTAGTACAAGCAGATGTTAAATGGCCTCACACACATGCAAGCACACTGACTATTCCTATACTGTGGTAATCAGTGATGGTCAGAAGTGACATTTGTATTTGTGCTTGGAAAAATAACTTTGTTACCTTAAATTGTTTATTTTATTATTTGTTTTTGGTTGCTATAGGGTTACCAAGAGAAAAACAAGTTTATTGCTGCACAAGGTAAGGACTATTTTCATCACCTCCCAAACTTACTTTCTGTACAATAGTCCGTTCCTTTTTCGTGATAATGGGAGTTCACATTTCATTAGTTTACACTGTAGCACAAACAGAAGGTGGATTGACATAATGGTTAAGGTCTTTATCTCACAGATACAAAGTACAAGGTTTGATTCTGGCCCCTGGTTATTGTCTAGGCTTGCTGTAGTTTGCAGACTAATAGCCTAGTTGAACTGAACAGCTGTATCATCTTTTTGTATATACAAAAGTAAATCTTCATTTTTCTTGTGATGTTCTGCAAAGGTGTCTCATGATAGAAAGCTGCTAGACTGCAGCAACCCCTCATATTGATTTTAACATACTTTTTTAAATACTTGTTTTATTTTAAACTTGCACCAGATGGTGGACTTTCCATTGTGGGAATTTAGAGCTCATACAGCTATGACGTATCTATGTATGTGAGTTTCTGTTTTTTGAAATAATCATGTAAAGAATTGCATACAACCTACCTTGCCTGTTCCTCTTGGTATTTAGTAGGTTAAGGTGTTCTTAAAAGCCGTTGTGGGCCCCTGTTCAAAACATCTGGTGTTTGAATCTGTAGCAAAAAATGCACTGTTTTGTTTAAGCAAATAAAAGGGAAGGCCAGGAGTCCTTAGTGGTTAAAGTCTTTATTTGTAAAGTGAATTTTATAAGTAATTCCAGGCAGATGAGCATAGCTGAGTTTTTTCAAATTATAAGTCTAGTGCTAATTCTTAAAAATAAAACACTAGAGGAATGTAAAACATTTGTGCGATGCCCTGGTGGGAGTGTTAGTTGATTGACATTTATGTGAATCTGTAAAGGCTCCAATTTACTTGCATCTAGGTGTACGTTTAAGATTAAATTAAGTTAACTCCGTTAATTAATAACAGATCAGTCACTCATGTTACTCACTTTCTAGTTACACGTATATTATTAAATCTTATAAACCCTATTTTTCATTAGAAACTCAAGTTTGACTGTGACGAATGGAACAATACAAGTGAGGCAGGTAGGGGGTTATAAACTTTATTACAACACATGAATAGAAGTTGCAAGAGCTTAAAGGGATTAGAGAAGTGGAAGGGTGTGGGGGAAGTGCAGTGGAATAATAAAAATAAACATTTCTCACTGGTTTCGTTTGGTTTGGTCTGGTCTCTAGAGGGAGGAATATGTATTTTTATATAAAATACATCAGATTTAGCACTTGTC
Source organism: Protopterus annectens (assembly GCF_019279795.1). NCBI lineage: Eukaryota > Metazoa > Chordata > Ceratodontiformes > Protopteridae > Protopterus > Protopterus annectens. The sequence continues at coordinate 704,195,093 of NC_056730.1, read as the reverse complement.
ATCTGTATAGTTGCAACTCAGAACTAAAAAAAGAACTAAAGCCGTCTCTGCTCATACGCTTTCACAAATGCCTCATCAGAGCTGTCTGACAATTTCTGTTGGAGACAAAAATATAGATACAAGTTAAGAAGGAAAAGATAATGACTAAATATTGGGGGAAATAGATCTGGGAAATTGTAGCTTTAAAGGAGTTTGTGAGCTGCTGGTTAAGGTTAGAGCGGGCACTTATATTGGGGTTTAAAGCTGATATATTTCAAGATTGAGTCTGACATTATTAAAGGACAGAGTTGAAATACCAGGTAGTATACAGTAGAGTCGTGGAGCTAGTCTGCCTTTAAAAAGTGAGAAAATGTAGGGATCAGCAATAGAGTGTGGGGTAAGCAAGTATAAATTCCTATAAAAATGTATTGAAAATGAAAGTCAACAATGGGGGTGCGAGCCAGAGGAAAGAACAGATGTGCATATTAAGTTACACACGGGTGAGGAACAATCCGATGGGGTACGCTGCTTACAAACGCATAGCTGTGTCTTAGAGGTTTTTATCAAAGTTAACAAGCAAGATATTAAGAATGGAAGAAGGTAGGGTAAAAAGAACAATCCTCAACTTTTCAACCATCTTCTGCTTCTCTATCTAAAACACCACATAAGCCTAACCCCACCATAAAAAAGCAAGAAGCCTAAAGAGAGAGAGAGTAAAAGAAAAATTTAAAGAGAAGAAGATGGAGAAAACAGGAAAGATGTCTCCCGAGCTTTCAGAACTCTTTAGTGTAGCACCGAAAACTCAAGAGACAGTTGGATCTGATGACTGTTCAGATCCGTTCACCAAAGCTACTTCCTTCACTTCTCACAGGAGCCAGAAAGTCCTAAGCTACATTTCCCATTCTTACAGGAGAGGTGTTCCTCTAGAACCACCTTCAGTAACTTCTTTGCCAAGGTTTGTTCATTCATCAAGGAGCCTTACTGAAGTAAACATGGACAGGATGATGTGGAGATTCCACCTGATGAAGATCCAACAAGGGGTTCTCCTGGCACTGTCCCTGTTGGATGTGCTGGGTTCAGTTCCAGCTGTCCTTCCATTGGCTCTTCCAGTTCCAGTCCTACCTTTGGATCCATTGCCTATAGCTCCAGGTTTCCCTAGAACACTCACGTCGGATCTAACAGTCCTCTTGACTTGACTGTCCTTGTATCCCTTATTCTCTGTACTCCGATTTTGTTGGAGTGGGACAAGTCTTGTAGCCGAAGCCTCAGTGTCGAGACTCTCAAGTGGTTGACTTAACAGACCTGTGTGATCTATTTCTTCCCCTCACAGCCCTTGCACTTGATAGCTTGGCTCCATTGTCAGCCTAGGAGCCAGGGCGGCTCATAGCAGAGGATGTTCCGCCTGGCTCCCTTTCAGATTGGAAGGGTATGTTTTGGGTTCCGATTGCAGCCTCAGCTTTTGAGGCATTTGAACAGGTTCTTGCCAGGACAAGAGAAGAGAGGTGTCTGTTAAGCTTAGCTCCATCCCATCATATGTTGGATACTGCACTGACTCCACACATCCAGTTTGACTGGGACAGTCAGCCTCAGCCTTGGGGGTGTTTGCCATGTGAGTTCCCAGTCTGGTTCTGGTCCTTCTCTAGAAGCCCACACAAGACAGGTCCTAGGAAACATGCAAGAAGGAGACATTTGGACTCCTCCCCAGAGTCATCAAAGAAGAGACAGACGTGGATGGTGAATGGTCCAGGAAATCCACTTTGGAAGATATCAACTTTGGTGATATACTAGAACTGATGAAACAATGAGAGGGTTAGTCCACCAATATGCACACTGCTGAGGTGTGCGTGTTCCTCAAGGATTTTGGGGCAGGCTATTTTGCCTCTTGGGTGGTGCCTCATGCTTACGACCTCATAGATCTGGTGGCGCAGTGGGCATGGGAGGATCCTGATGTGATGGAGACAGTCTGAAAGTGGACAAGATCTTGGTCACCCTAAAAAAACAGAACACCAGTGGAGTGTGTAGTAGATACTGTGGTTGTGGCAACAGCTCTGAAGAATGAGCTCTCTGAAGAGAGTACATCTGTCCACACACCCCCCCCCCCCCAAATTGGGAGTCTAGGGCATTGGACAGGTTTAGAAAGCAAATGTATGTGTCAGCAACTTCTGTACTCAGAGCATTGAACTGTCTTGTCCATATAACGGGTCTCCAGAGGGACCTGACCAAGCAGCTTACCAAGTCCCTCTCAGGTAACTTGCATGCAGACATCCAGAAAACAGTGGTGTCCTGAGTGTCTAACAATGTCCAGTGTGTCCATGTGTCTGCTTTCTAATGCCACTGATTATGCAGATAGACCAGCAGGCAGAGGCATAGTCCTCCATCAGCATGCCTGGATGCTACTATGTGACTTGGTGAAAGGCTTTGACATCCTTCATTAACATCTTTGATTTGATGCTTTTTGTGGACCGAAAGTTAAGAAGGCAGGGTCCTAGGAAAGAGATGTTAGAGGAGACAGTTTTACTCCTCACCCGAAAATGTAAGGCCCTGTCTGCTGTGGAGCTCTACTTTTCCACCCCACAGAGGACCACCTCGAGGAACCTGAAGGGGGAGGGTAAAAGATGTGGTCCAGAAAGTAGGGTTTTAACCAAAAAGCTCCTACAGGTGTACCTTCCTGGGGCAGAGGGGAGGGGGCAATTTCAGCTGACATTACATTACATTAGTGGCAGAGAATCAAGAATGTATTGGTCCTTTCACCAAGAAATCCTATCAGCGCTCCTGAATGATTTTGACCCTACACTCTCAAGCCTGATGAGCCATCAGACAAGATTCATGGGTGCTGAGAATAATTACCAGAGGTTATACTATTCCCCTTGTTTTCACTTTTTCTGAAAAAAGTATTCTCTATGTGCCACCCAGTCAGATGGAATCCACAGCAGCAGAAGTAACAAAAGCTGCTAGAAAAAAGGGTCATCCAGCAGGTACCACAAGACCATTTAGGATCTGGAGTCTATTCCAGGTTCATGTAGTGCCAAAAAAGACAGGAGACCTCAGGCCAATTTTGTACCTAACTCAGCTCGGTCTGTTTGTAAAACCGGCAAAGTTCCAGGTGGTCACAATTCAGTCTATTCTACCTGTTATGAGAAAGGAGGACTGGATGTATTCTGTAGATCTCCAAGGATGCCTGCTATCATACCAACATAGCAAGGCATCAACATAGCAAGGCAGTCCAGGAGATTTCTACTTTCCAGTTCAGGGCACTGCCCTTTGGTCTCAACATAGCCCCCATTCGGGTGTTCCCCAGAAACATGGCAGTGGTTGCTGCATATCTGACTACTAGTGTTTCAGGTGTTCCCATATTTAGATAATTGGCTCCTCACTACTCCAACCTGGGATCTTCTGGTCCAACAACTGGACTTGCTCCAACTTGCACAGAAACTAGGGATCGCAGTCAGTCAAGCAAAGGGTCATTCAACACCCACACAACAGACCGTGTTAATTGGATGCCTCCTGAATACGATCAGTCAAATAGCCAAACTCTCAAGAATCTAGGGTTTCATGTCTGTGTCAAATAGCTGTTCAAGTTCTTCAACATCCTTCTCATCTTGTGAGACTCATTCTCTGACTACTAGGGTTGATGGCTTCAGCAATCACGTTAGTTCCCCTAATAAGATATTACATGCAGGTTCTTCAGTGGACCTATTGAATTTGAACTTGTAGTAGATTTGGTAACACTCATTTGCAGGACTCACATAAGATGGTACATTGGTGGTGGTATAAGGTCAACCTTTCTCCCCATCACCTTCAGTGGCTACAGTAACCACAAATGTTTCTCTCTGGGGTGGAGGCATTTCAGTGAGAAGAGGGTCCAAGTTTCTTGGTCACAAATGGAGACCAGTCTTCACATCAGTGTCTTGAGGATGAGAGCAGTTGTCCTTGCATTACAGGTTTTTCAGGACTCCCTCCCTAGGGGTGTGAGTTCTAAACAGACAAACAACATGGCTGTAGGTGTGGTACAATAGCAAGCAAGGTGGAACCCACTCATATCCTCTTTGCCAGGAAGACATGAGAGTGTGGCAGTAGGTGATGTCGTCCTTTCACATTCTCATAGCAGTGCACATCCCAAGGACTTCCAGTATTCTAGCAGGCAAGTTGAGCATGTCCATTCTTCTGTCTCACTAGTAGTCTCTCCACCAACCAGTGGCGACTGAAATCTTCAGTCACTGAGGTTAACCTTGCTGTGATCATTATGCTTTGTACTTAAATAAAAAGTGCAGCAGTTAGATTGCCCTGTCCCCTCCACAGGGTCAGTCATTGAGGGGATACTGTGGTCCACAATTGGACCCTAGGTCTTCTGTGCTCCTTTTCCCAATATCACTGTATCAGGGAAACAATATTTTTTTGATTTGTATGCAAACTGTAGAACAAAGAATGTTGTTTTACCTGGCTGTCTGTCAAGCCTGCAGTTCATTCTATGTAGGAAAAACTAACTGCATGCTGAAAAACAAAATTTTGAACCATTTGTCTTCTGTAAGATTAAAACATGAACATAATGCACTCTTCCAGCACATTTCTAAGTATGAAAGTCATAAGTTTAAGCTCATGGTTATACAATGTGTAAAATAAAAACAAAAGGGGAGGTGATTTGATTAATGAGACAGAGGTGAATGAGTCTAAATGGATCATTGAGCTAGCAGCATACAAAATTCCAGGTTTAAATGGGGTTACACCTTTAAGACCTGCACTAAGAAAAAGGAGGGTGTGCTGTACTGAATGTTAGCTGAATAGCTATATAAAAACTGCAGTTTCATTTGAGTTTTATATCTGAAGGAGGGCTTGGTCCCAAAAGCGCTCATTCTTGTGTTTTTAATTGTGTTTTAAATAAAAGTTTTGAAGTGTTCAGCGTGGTGGCTAGTACCTGTGTTTTTTTTCTTTCCTTCGGACTTTTTTTGTGAGCAGGCAGCCTTTGGTGGAGTATCTACAGTTTTTTTTTTTTTTTTTTTGGTTTGGCTTCTTTCAACTTCACAGAAACAAAATGCTGGAAAGTTTATCTTAGCAAGTGGTAAGTAGTTCTCTAATTGGGCATCTTCCAAAGGAACAGATCCTATCTCAACACCTCTTCCTTCTGTCCTGGACTTCTTGTCAGACCTCTTCCAAAAAGGCTGTAGTTTTTCGACAGTTAGGGTTCATTTAGTAGCCATTTCCCTTTTCCACAATGAACACAAACTCCCATGGTTCACCAAAGATTTCAAAGGCCTTTGTGAAGGGAGACTGTTTACTGAGTCCCCCAGTAAGGGACCCATTTCCTCCATGGGACATAACTATCATGCTGCAAGACATAACTCAGGCTCCTTTTGAACTGGCAGCCATGGAGTATCCAAAATTCCTTCTTGGAAAAACATTTTTATGGTGGTCATTACTCCTGCAAGGAGAATTTTTTAATTGCAAGCACCATCCTGTAAACCTTCATATATGGTCTTCCATAAGGACAGTGTATTTGAGAACGAATCCCACGTTCCTCCCACAGGTGTGATTCGATTTGAACCTTAACTAGACCATCAGCCTACTGGTACTAGATATACTAGATGTTCATAGACAACTCAGATTTTATCTGCACAGGACTAAAGATGTTAGGAAATCCAAATAGCTGGTTTTTTGCTTTTTCTAAAGCCAGATTGGGCCAATGTACATCAAAGGTCAGTCTAATCTTGGTAGCTTTGACTTTATAATTTTTGTCTATGACAAGTTGGGACTGTTTTGTTTCACATAAACCAAAAGCTTATTCTGCAAGGGTTATAGCTACCTCTACTGCCTTCATGTGCAGAGTTCCTGTTGACAAGATATGTACTGTAGCTATTTGGTCCATTGTCCACATGTTTGTCTCACTACAAGCTGTATGTACAGTCAAAATCCCATGCATTCTTTGGCTCACCGACAGGAATATCCTTCCATGATACCTCCAAGGTGTTTTTGGTAGCTTGGGAATTTGTCCCAAAGGTTGAATCACATGAAAACAGACAACATCAGGTTTGAAAGTTGTTTACTTACCATAGCGATAGATCTGTGTTGTCTTTTTTCGTTCAGTTCAGCATCCCTTCCTCCCTCCATTCATCCCCCCCTCCGAAATTGTAACCTGGTGCTCTCTCTTTGAATGGATTGGCCTCACTGGTAACCTTGTCATTGAACAGCCTTTGATTGCTGTTTCACTTTTATGTCCACTTGGCCATATTGTAAGCTAGACTATTGATCATTGCATCATTTTCTGGCTTTGAGCAGGCAAACTTGAGATGAGTTTTTGGGGGGAGTATAGAGGGAATGTTAGGGGAGGAATCAGTTTCTTGGATCCACAGCATTTAAAAGTTTGAGGTCAGATCCAATAATCCAGAGGTTGAATGGGATGAAAACAGAACAGCACAAATCAATAAGTACGTAACTTTTGTTTGCTGCTGAGGTCCTTAAATTTGATGAGAAATTGATTCCAATGGGTCATTCAGATTTTTCAACCCTCCTTTTCAAAGTTCAGTAAAAACATATTTTCTTCTTTTTCAGGATCATTTTTCAGGAAACAGTAAGCAGTCTAAGCAAAGTTGTCTAACAAGCAAAATGTCAAAAAGCAATGGCAAGGATACATAAAGAAAAAAGGAGAGTCTCCCAGAATCAAGGACAACCCAAAAAGCTGGAATGACTATATGCTTCTTTTGATCCCCAAACTCCCCCCATTCCCACTCTGTGAAGTGTCTCCCTCAGTCTGCACCTCCATCTTCCACACTGGCATCAGATTATCTCAGGTGGGTTATGGCACTTATCCAACAAGAACACAGAAGAAAATGGGAATTCCTGACCCCTTTTCAGGGGACTTCTCATCCTGCACTCCAGAAGTTCCTGTTTTCTCCTAGTTTAGAGCAAATGTCGGCTCTTGGGGAATGCATTTGTGCCATCAGCTCAGATGGACAAAGCTTTTTATTCAGAAATGTTTCTGAAAGCAAAGAAAGAAGAAACTTGGAATCCAGTCCTAGACCTTTCCTTTCTCAGTCGTTATCAAGATTCCAAAATTCAATATGTTAACCCTTCAAACATTGTTAATCTCATATCCTCTTAAAGGTTTGTGGTAACATTGGATCTAAAAGGTGCTTGTCACATTCCAGTTTGCAAGGAATTCATGTTTTTTTTTAACACTCTTTATCTGACTCGCATCATCAGTTCTGCCTTACCTTTTGGTCTGCCCACTGCACCAAAGGCAATTTAAAAAGTGCCTGGCCTAATTTAAGTGATTGCTCACTGCAGGCTTCAAAGCATTCACATCTTTCCATATTTTATTTTATTTATTTATTTTATTTTATTGTATTTGTTTACCGGGAAAGTCCACTGGGCCTAAAAGAGCCCATTTTCAGTGGAGGCCCGGGGAGGAAAGCTCCAACGAGATACAGAAAAACTATAAACATTAATTAGTACAGAAGTAGAAGCAGTGTTACAGATAGTAAATATAGTAACATATACAGAATATATACATAAAAGCAGGAATCTAGTTTGTTTGATAACCGTAATACATACAGAAAATATTCATTAAAGCAGAATTCAATGAATTCAATCAGTGTGGTATAAACAGAGATGTTAATCAGTGTTATGATTGTCTTGCGTATGCAGTCACATTTTCCAGTTGTCAGAATTCCCTGATATGGGTCATGAAACTCCTTCTCAGTCTATTGTTTCAACTGAGTTTGCAGAAATCAGCACTCATCCCTTCTCAGTCGATAGTTTTTTGGGATTTCTTCTGGATTTGCCCCAAAGAAGTGTGCTTCTTCCACTAGACAAAGTGCAACAATAAAGGAAATCTTCCTGGACTACTTTAGCTACCCTTAGGCTTTTGACAGTGATTTTCTCATTATTCTGGATTTCACAGCTTCCATGATGTACATGATTCCCTTAGCCAGACTTTGCATGAGAAGAATTCAGTCAGATGAATTTGGATACAACCCTTCTCTTTTAAGATTCCAGTTCTTTAGTTTGTCAGAAGGAAGTTACTTTGATGGGTGGACCAGTTTTCTCTCATTCCAGGTTTCCCCTTCAGTCTCCCTCCCATTCTGTCACAAAATATACTTTGTACTTTGCTTAGGAAGCAGTATTAAAAGGAGTAAAAGTACAGGGTCTGTGCAACTCCAAGGGCAAACAAAAGTACATAAATGTCAGAGAAAAACTGATAGTTTTCAATGTCTTAAATCATCTTCGATCTCCAGGACCTTTGCAAGTTATCACAGTGATGTGATACATAAACAACAGAGTACCAGATCTTATCCTCTTTGTAGAAGTGCTCTGATTGCCTGGGAAGTAGCAACTCTGCTCATTCTGACACTTCAGGTTTCATACATTATGTCAGAGCAAAGTCTTGTAGTTGGCAAGTTGAGAAGAATATGAATGGACCCTCACAAATGGAAATTATACACAGGGTTTTTTTCTAAAAATTTATCCATCTGTGGTAAACAGCCCAAATAGATTTGTCTGCCTTTGTTCAAAAAGGCAGTTTTGTTCCAGGATTCCTTGCAAACAGGCCTGGAAGACAGATGATTTCTCATTCCCATGGACAGGAATGTTCATATATATATATATGCCTTGCCACTCATACCCTGGGCTCTTAAAAAGATCCAAAAGGAATCTTGAATGATCATGATGGTGAACTCCCTTTTGACCCAGGCAGCAGTGATTCTCCCCTCTTCTAAAGTTGGGCAAGTGAAATTACCACAAGCTTCCACACAGACTAGATTTACTTATGCAGGGCAGGAGATTATTTGAATGACCCAGTTTGAAAACACTTCTGTTGACTGCCTGGGTAATAGTTTTGATAACTTTTAGGCACCCTTTTTCTTGGGACATGTAGCAGGTGTTAAAGGAGGTGAAAATTTTATTTATTTATTTTTTTTATTTTATTTTAGATTTGTTAACCGGGAAATTCCAACTGGATTTTGGTCCATTTTCAGTGGAGACCCGGAGAGAAAAGCTCCATAGATAACATACAGACAGTGTGACACTGACAGTTATATACTTGTGTACAGGAACAGTTTCATAGTTTGACACATATACTTTGTACGGAAACACTAGCAGAAAGCTAATTTGTATGCACAACATAGTAATTTTAGTTGTACATAGATGTGTAAGTTCTCTTGTAGTTCTGCAGTACACTAACTAGTCAAACATTTGAATCAGCTGAGGTATAGGAGCTATGGTTATGATGAAGCCAAGTTTTAAGATACATAGTAAATAGAGAAGGGGTTAGTTAATGTTTGTACAAGGGCATAGCCAATGTATTTTTAAGTGTTTTTTAAGGGATGTTTTAAATTGAGTTAAGGAGGGGACTGCAATGAGTTCAGCAGGAAGTAAGTTCCAGATTTTGCCAACAGAGTTGGTAAATAGAGAGTCACCAGCTACGTTGTTGGCTTCAACGGTTTGAACTAGCATTCTATTAGAGGAGCGGAGAGTTTTTAGATTGCTGTATGGGATGATGATATTTTTAAGTATGGGTGTAATTTCTGGTTGATAAGAGAATTTTGTGTGCAACTATTAATTGATTATACTGAATTTGACAGGGTAGTTCTAGCCAGCCTAGAGTTAGAAGGTTCAGACAATGGTGTTGTCTATATGGTGAACCTGTGGCAAATCTGGCACTGCTATTATAGCATGTAGTGAGTTTATTTAGGTCAGATTCACTTAGATTTGTAAGAATAGGAGAGGCATATAGTAGGGCTGAAAGTAAATGGTGTTTGAGCAGTCACAGTCCTAGCAGATAGGGTAAGGAATTGTTTAATCTTATATAAAGAGCCAAGTTTCTTATTTACTGTTTTAATAGTTCGGTCGATGTGAGCATCATACTTGAGATTGTTGTCGATTAATACGCCTAGTAGCTTAGTTGTAGGTTCTGGGAAGATTATAGTTCCATTGTTGGATTTTATGGTAAGTAATGGCAAGGCAACTACAAGTGGGGGTGAAGAGTAACAGCTGTGTTTTATTTGGATTTAATAGAAGACGCTGGTGAGTGAGCCAGTTTTCCACCTTATTAAAGGTGCTTTGTGATACATTCTGTAAATCTGTTGGAGAGGTAGCAGAACAGATAAGGGTAGAGTCATCCACATACTGACTACAAGTTGCGTTTGGGATGACTGTATTAATATTAATGAAAATGGAGAAAAGGAGCGGGCCTAATATGGACCCCTGAGGGACTCCAAGGGTAATTGGTAATAGGGTGGATAGATTCCCCTTCCATAATACAGCTGGTTGTCTGCCACTTAGATAGGACTTAAGTCAGAGAATTGCTTGGTTATTTAGTGAGAGTATTTTTAGTGTACATAGTAATAACTGGTGGTTTACCATATCGAATGCCTTTGATAGGTCTAAGAAAAGGGCAGAGGAGAGTTTGTTGTTGCGGTTTTGATTTATTGTATGAGAGAAGGAAAGGAGGGCTGAGGTTGTACTATGGTATGGTCTGAAACCATGCTGAGTGGAGGTTAAAAGATTGTTCAGATTGAGATAAGGAATGAGGAGTTTATGGATACATTTTTCCATATTTTTCCAAAGGTGACATTATGGCTATATGTCTATAGTTTGAAAATTTAGTGGAAGTACCCCCTTTATGAAGAGGAATAATGTGGGAGATCTTCCCTATGGAGGGGGGATATAGGCTTCGACAATAGTTTTATTGATCAGTTTTGAAATGGGGTATGCTAATTCATCAGAGGCTTTTTGAAGATACTCTGCTGGGAGGAGGTCTGCTGATAGGGTGGTGGGCTTTAATTTCTTAATTAGTGACGTGATATGTGATGTTGGTACTGGTTTAAAGCTGAAGGACATGTGATTTGGGTGTGGGGTCAGTAGTACTTGGGCTGTTGGGGGCTAGGTTATTGGCCGAGGGATTGGATAGTTTCCATGAAGAAGGCATTAAAGGTGTTAGCCACATTTTCTGGAGGATTTTGGAGGGTGGTCAAAGGGGTAGGGGTAGTGGAATGTCCTGGGTGGAGGAGGTTATTCAAAGTAGACCAGAATTTCTGTGGGCAATTTTGGTGTTTCTATTGCAGGTGACAGTAATATTTTTTTTTGTCTATCGTGATGGACTTCTTTGTAACATTCCTAAGTTGTTTGTATAACAGTTGGTCCTTTGAGGATTTAGAGGTCCTCCATGAGGCCCATGTTTTATTCCTTCTTATGATTTTTTTTGTCTGGTATCTTTTGATAGCCATGGTGCTACTTTTTTATTGGTTGATTGAGTAGGAGCGTGGTTGTCAAGGATAGCAAGAAAGTTAGAATTAAAGTAAGCAACTTCTTCATCTAGAGGGAGCTGTCTTAGGTGAGACCACTCACATGACTTGAGCTCACTTTGGAATTTAGTTTGATTAAAGTTCTTATTGCTCCTTATAGTTTTGAAGGTGGGTAGCTGAGGGATGTCATTTTTTTGCCTGAGTATATAGGTGAAGTAGTGATCACTTGTATCCTCGGGTTGGGTGCCTGTTTTATACTGTATGGGTGGTTGTTTGAGAATCCAGTCTAAAATACTTTCTTTGTTATGGTGCTTACTGATTCTGGTGGGGGAAGATATGACCTAGGTCAAGTTATACAGATTTAAGTGGGTGGTAGGGGAATCTGAGGAACAAGTGTTCCAGTCGATGTTAGTCCCCGAGCACTATGGTTTCTTGTGGGCAGTTTATGGATAGCCATTGGAGGATGTTCTCTAGGGTATTTGTGTTGTTACCTCGAGGAATATAAATGGAAACGATATTTATAGATTTATATTTGTTAATTTGCAGTTTTGTAATAAGTATTTGTGCATTATTAGTTTGGGGACCATGTTGAGGACTAGATATGGTTACATCTAGTGTGGATTTATATAATACAGCTACTCCTCCTCCCTTCTTAGAGGTGCAGTCTAGTCTTAATATATTATAACCTGGGGTTATAACCTCATTGTCAGTAGTAGTAGGTTTGAGCCTAGTAACAAAAAAATGTTACTAGAGAGACTGATATTTGTAAATGAAAAGTATTTTCTACTTGGTGCCACTCTAAGAACAAGGACCATTTCAAGGCACAGTTGTCTCTGGTTCTTGATTATTTTGATTATTATCTTCTGGCCTTTCCTATTCTTTTTTTTTCAGGATTACCGTTCAGCCATTTTTACTTGTCTGCAACTAGATCCTGCCATTCTTCCTGTCCTGAAGTGAAGTCATTTTTAAAAGGGGTTTTACTTATCCGCCTGTCTAGAAAACAGTTGGCTTCTCCATGGAATATTTAATTTTATGCTTGAAAAGTTGACATCCCTTCCATTTGAACCAGCTCATTAGGCCATTTTGAGTTTTTTAGTATGGAAAACCGTACTGCTCACTGCTCTGAAATCTACAAGAAATTTATCTTGAGATGTCCTTCCACTCACGTGTTGCAGTATTTATTACATCTGGGATTCCCTGCCCAGGGAAGCCCGACGGCAGACTAGTATACAAAAGTCTTAGGTTGCTTTATGGTAATCCATATATCACACACATTCTCCTCGCATAGTGTAGGGCATAAAGGTGACATCTGGCCGGACCATCCTCAGAACTTCTTGGCCGCCAATCCGAACGCCATCTCTTGATCATCGGTCTGAATGCCTATATCCCGTTGCTGTTTGCCTTCACTTTCCTATTGCACAGGAATGCAGGAGATTTCTGTACTTCAGAACAGGGGGGGATCCCAATTCCAATTTTATGCTTTACTATTTGTTTTATCTGGTGTACCCAGAGTTTTCACCAAATGTTTAGCAACTATCATTGCCTTTTACAGGACCAGTGGAATCTACAGATGTTCATTATTCACACTGCCTCAGTGGCCTATAGGTTCTTTGCCTGCAAAAACCCAGACTGGCAGCTTTACAGAGCTCAGAATTCCCTCTTCTGGCTCCCTGTGACAGGGGATCAGCTAAGCTCCTCCCATCAGGGGATGACCAGCCCCTGTCACAGGAAGTCAGTTCAATCTTTTAGTGGCAGCTGTAGGAATCACACAGTTGAATCTCCTCAGCAGCCTGCATTGTTGGATTACAGCTTCCAGACTTGGATAAAATCCCTTGTGAACTTCCTTCCTCTTTATTATTGTATATATTTTTATTTCTGTTTTGTTTAAAAAAATATACGTACAATGTGTGTTAACTTATTTTAATATACTTGCTATTTTCTACTGTTAATTCCTCTGGGAATTCCTAACTTACTATGTTGTTTGTATGCTTAATACTACATCTGATATTGTTAATCCTCGTTCATTCCTTACGTATGGGTATCAGTTCCGACCTCGGAACCGAACCGGCCATCTTCCAAGCTCGCGCCAGCTACAAACTCTGTAGCTAAAACTCTTACCCAGAATTCCCCTCTGTTACCTCAAATTTCATTTGCCGCATCGCCATTCGGTCGTGTCAAGCTACTTTCCTTGAGCCAAGTACAATATTTGTTGTCATTCTAGTCTAAAACAACTTTTTCTCTCAGAAAAGTTTCTAAATTGTTTTCTCTTACCTTATCGCATTTAGCGACTATCTCTTCTTAAAAATTTCTCAATCCTTTTACTGCGAGGTATTTTCTTCAATACCATCGTCGATAGACCCCTTTTCTTCATTACCTTAGGGTATTTCTTGTACCATTGCTAGTATCCTTTCTGATTTCATTCTTTTCTATCATGGATAAAAAAGGTAGTCCAGGATTTAAGAGATGTTCAGATTGTGGACATAAATTACCTACTTCAGATGCACATTCTCTGTGTGTGCCTCATTTATCAGTTGACCTGCCCTGTGGAATTTGTAAGAACTTTTCTAACAGGACGTTGATTGAGAGGAAAAATAAACTGTTACTGAAGGAGCTACTCAAATCTCCTTTTTCAGAGGCTTTTTCTGGGTCGGAGGCTTCAACCCCTCCAAGATTCCATAAGAAAAAGATTGATGATCTTTCAAAGGCCAAATCTCTGCCTTCGTCCCCAGCTGGGGACTCCCATCAACCGAGACCCAAGAAGGCTAAGCTTTCTATTTCGGACCTGACTCTTTAGGCTCCAGTGCTTTCGGTGCCTAGACCCTCGGCACTGAGGCCATCGGCGCCATCTGTGACTTCGGCACAGACTAGCTTGCCCTTTACCGTATCGGTACCGAGGGGCTCCTCGGTTCAGACCTCTCTATCGGCACCGACTGTCTTGTTAGTGCAGAATGTAATCACATCGGCTCCGATACCTTACCCGGAACCGACAACTCAAGTTACTGACACAGATTTCTTTTGGCCCAGCCTCGGTACCGACAACCACTTTGGCACCGACCTTACTGTCGGTGCAGACCATGACTTCGGCACCGATGATTTCCTCGGTGCAGACACCTGTAGTACAGTCTCTTACGACACCGTTGTTTTCAGTGCAGGCGGCTGATGTGAGCACCGAGCTTGTCCCATCTGTGGATAGACCTAACTCCCCTCAGCCGTGTCCATGTAATCCACTAGAAGCCTCTCTGAACACGACATGTTGGGTTTTGTGGATCAAGTGCTTTTGGCCAGAGATATCCCGTCCCCCAGGACCCTATCCTTCCTTGGGAGGTGATCTCCCTTTGCCAAAGACCCCTACTTATTCTCCTCCTCCATTGCTTTTGAAGCCCCTTGATATAGCACAGTCTTTCCGCTCTATGGTTCCCTTTATGGACCTCACTAAGGAACCGCAGTTGCCTTCGTGGCAGGAGAGTTTTGCTATGGCCCAGGGTGTCAGCTGTGGCATACGTAATTTGGTGTTTCACAGCCATCCAGGGACTCCAAGTCGGCAGGCTGAGCCACTTAGGGGAGGTGTTACCCCTGTCCAGAACACTCACCCCTCTTCAGGTGGACCGGCCTACCAACTAATGGAGAAGGCTTTGGCGTCTGCTGGCGATACTGTGCTGTCAATCTCCCCGCCCTCCTCTGGACCTCTATATACACAAGTCGCTCCTAGGGACACCGGGCGCAAGGGCCTCAGGATGTACTCCCACAGGAAACCCCATTTGCATCGTCTTCCCCAGCTTCTCCCTCTGAGGAAGTTCATCGCAAAAGCTCATGCAAGAAGAAGCACATAGACTCCACAGAGGAGTCCCTTACTGAAGACACAGACTTTGATGATGGGGAAGGATCCCCTCGCTCACCCTCTGAGATATCCGTTGGTGATATCCTCGAAATTATTAAACAGAGAGGTGACTGGCAGCCCTCTAACCTGACCTCTGAAGAGTCTGTGTTCCTGCAGGCCTTTCGTGCCCAGCCCCCTACCTCCTGAGGCACTCCACCTGCCGACGAACTGGTCCGGCTCATCATGCAGTGTGCATGGAAGGTTCCAGACACCATTGAGGCCATTCCCCAGAGGCCAGATAAAATTTTGTCCCCTTCTGCTACTGACCCCCATTGGTCCAAAGGTCTTCCTATAGATGCTGTGGTGGTGGCGACCACAACCAAGAAGAACCTGGCGGATGAAGAAAGCCAGACTGTCCATCCGCCCAACAAAGCGTCACGGGCTCTGGACAGAAAATGGAAGCGTACTTTTACATCAGTAACCTTTGCAATCAGGTCCCTGAATTATATGGCACACTTCACCAGGCTTCAAAGGGATTTAGTATCTGAGCTCTCTGAAACTTTGGCTGGTGCCGTGTCTAATGAGGTCCATGACAAAGTGGCCTCTCAGTTGGCTACCATTGAATCGATATGAAACTCTTCCATGTGTCTGATATCTCACGCATCAGAAGGAGCAGCTAGAGTGGCGAGTTCAGGCGTTGTTTTGAGACGGCATGCCTGGATGCACTTATGTAATTTCGCGGAACCCTTCAAGGCTTCCTTTCTCAACGCTCCCATC
Source organism: Protopterus annectens (assembly GCF_019279795.1). NCBI lineage: Eukaryota > Metazoa > Chordata > Ceratodontiformes > Protopteridae > Protopterus > Protopterus annectens. Next base: position 704,179,286 of record NC_056730.1, on the reverse strand, counting down.
AAAGCCTCTTCATTGTTTGGACCCAAAGTTAAAAGCACACTGGCCAGATGTTAACAGGACGGTAAGACCCTTTCTGCTGTAGGTGTCCGTTATTCCTCCCCTCAACATGTTTTCTCCAGAAACCAAAAGAGTGGGAAGATATGGTATAAAAAGTCTCAGGGTCCTTTCCGTGACACACAGGCTGAGTTCTCCCCTAGAGGCAGAGGGGGAAACTTACAGGGAAGACGCCCTTTTCGGGGCAGAAGGGGTCCACGTAACCAGGGTTCCAGGGACTCTTTTCCTGGTCAATCATGTCAGCGCTTCTGAAGAGGGTTTCCTCTGGAGGTGGTTGGGGGTCGTTTCTCCTTGTACCCTTCTGCTTGGCTGACCATCACCACCAACTCTTGGGTACAAAGGATAATAAACAGAAGTTACCATGTCCCCTTCGATCTTTGTCCTGCCCCCTCAACAAACTTACCCGACGTTCCACCCAGTCGAAGGGAAGAAGCAGCACTAGAGAGAGCAAAGCTGCTAAGCAAGAGAGTCATCCAAATAGTCCCTCCAGACCAGATAGGATTCAGATTCTACTCAAGACTATTTTTGGTGGCAAAGAAAACCAGGGATTGGAGACCAATTTTGGATCTCAGTGTATTGAACAAGTTTGTAAGAGTACAAAAATCCCGGATGGTCACAATACAGTCTGTCCTCCCACTTTTGGAAAAAGACTATTAGATGTGCTTGATAGATCTTCAAGATGCATACTACCACATAAAAGTGGACAGGCTATCAAGAAGATTTCTGCGCTTCTGTGCAGGAGCCAGTCACTACCAGTTCAGAGTACTGCCCTTCGGACTCTTTGTGAACACTCTGGGGGTTGTAAAGTGCATGGCAGTCATCACAGCTCACTTGTGACTACAAGGATTCCAGGTGTTTCCATACCTAGACGACTGGCTCATCTCTGGCCCCACCAGACATCCTGGCGTACTCTCTCCTTGTTTCAAAAAGGCTAGGCATAACCATAAACTGGCAAAAATCCAATCTCACCCTATCTCAGTCCACAGAATTCATAGGGATCATATTGGATACAAAGAATTGCAGAGCATCCATTCCAGAGCACAGAATTCTAAGGATAAAGCAACAACTGATCCCAATCCTTTCAAGGGAAAAATCCACAGCTCACTCTGTCCTACAGCTGTTGGGTTCCATGGCAGCCTCCATCACCATTGTCCCCCTGACCAGGTTTCACATGAGGCTTCTACGATGGCTACTGCTCACCCAGTGGTATCCTTTTCAGCATCCTCTTTCAGCCAAGATTCGAGTAACTCACAGGTGCAAACAGGATTTAAATTGGTGGATGACCCACAACCCGTCACAATGGTCTCGCCCCTTCTCCCCCCAGCAGCCAAAGGCTACAGTGACCACGGACACCTCCCTGATGGGGTGGGGGTGGGGCTATGTCAGGGTCAGACAGTCCAAGGCACTTGGTCAGAATTGGAGGCCCAACTGCATATAAATGTTCTAGAGCTGAGGGCAGTGCTTCTGGCTTTGCAAGCATTCCATCCCCTGCTGCCGTCTGGGACTGTTGCGATACAATCGGACAACATGGCGGTGGTCTGGTACATCAACAAACAGGGCGGAACCAAATCTTACCCCCTTTGTCGAGAGGCCATGAGGATATGGCAATGGGTGATGGCTACCAACCGTTTTCTTCTAGCAATGCACATTCCCGGGAGTTCCAACGTGATAGCAGACAGACTCAGCAGGTACATTTTACAACCTCATGAGTGGTCTCTGAATTCCTTGATAGCGACAGAGATCTTCCACCGCTGGGGCCATCCTTGCTGCGACCTCTTTGCATCCCTGACCAACTACAAATGCAGCAACTACTTCACCCTGATTCCCCCTCCGGGACAGTCACCCAAGGACGCTCTAGTCCACTATTGGCCCTCGGATCTTCTTTATGCTTTTCCACCTCTTCCCCTCATTCCCCAGTTTCTGAAGAAGCCCATCGGTTGAAGCGCAAGGTGATCCTCATAGCACCATATTGGCCTCGTCAGATTTGGTTCCCCTTCCTTTGGCCTCACCTGCTCGATCAACCATGGATCCTCCATCCAACCCCCGGGGTTGATCTCCCATCTGCAGAATCTGATTCATCCCAACTTGGACAACCTGAAGCTCACAGCTTGGCTCCTCCAATTCCGTTGATTGCCAGGCAGAATGATCTTTCTTTACCAGTATGGGACATTCTTATTGCATCTCATAAGTCTTCCACTAGAATTACTTATCTAAGCAAGTGGAGAAGATTTACCTGTTGGCTGAAAGAAAAGCAAGTAGATCCTTTTTCAGCACCAGTGTCAATAGTATTAGAGTATCTAGCCGATCTATTCCAACTGGGTCTGTCGGTCTCAACTATTACATTTGGCTGCAATATCTAATTTCCATGAAGGGTGTCCAAGACTCCTCTCTTATGTCACACAAATTATGCGAGACCTTCATAAAAGGGGTGAATCCTCTGAAGCCCCCTTTTAGAGAATCTATTCAACCATGGGACGTGTCATTAGTTCTATAAGCTCTGACACTGCCACCTTTCAAGCCAGCTTCTTCATGCTACCTCAAATATTTGTCATGGAAAAACCTTGTTTTTGGTCACTATTACTTTTGCTAGACGCATCTCTGAGCTTCAAGCCTTATGCATCAGGAGTCCATACTTGATTTTTCATAGAGATAGAGTGTCTTTGAGAACTAATCCTTCCTTTCTGCCAAAAGTGATCTCTGAAATGTCCATTAATCAAACCATTGGATTGCCATTTTTCTTCCCTAATCATTGAAACAGAGGAGAGATTGCCTATGTACTCTAGATATTCACAGGCAAATTTGCTACTACCTGAATAGGACTAAGGCCTCTCGTAAATCAGACCAGTTATTTTTGGCCTATTCTGGACCTAGATTAGGATGTGCTGTTGCTAAGGTCACACTGGCTAGATGGTTTAAAGACCTTGTGACCTTCATTTATACACAACATAATATTTCTTTGCCAACTACCATCAAGGCTCATTCGACAAGGTCGGTGGCAACTTCTGCTGCCTTCCATGCCTTACATGACATCTGTGCAGCTGCAACCTGGGCTACGCCTCATACCTTCATCAATCATTACAAATTGGATTTGGCATCCAGGGGAAAAGAGCATCTTTTGGTTCTGTGGTGCTCAGGAATGTCCTTCCATGAGAGCCTCCCAGGAATAGAGGTAGCTGGGGACTCTGTCCCATACGTAAGGAATGAATGAGGATTAACAATATCAGATAAACAAGTTATTTCTTAACATAACGTTCCATCTGTATTGTTGATCCTCATTCAGTCATTACGACGCTCCCTCCTTCCCCCTCCTATGGCTTCTAGTGGATCTCACCATCCGGTTCTTTAGGTCATTTGACCAGAGGTAGCCTCTACCTTCTTTTGACTTGCAAACTCAATCTGAGGTAACAGGGAGAGGGGAATTCTGGGTAAGAGTTTTAGCTCAAGTGTTTGTAGCTGGCGCGAGCTTGGAAGATGGCCGGCTCGGTTCGAGGTCCGAACCGATACCCATACGTAATGACTGAACGAGGATCAACAATACAAATGGAACGTTATGGTAAGACATAACTTCTTTTTTCAAGCAGTCCTGTTTTTTTTTTTAAGTGCTTTATATGACTTTTACTTGCAAACTGAAGATGTTCATTGTGTTGCACTGCTGCAGTCATCACACTTGGGTTATCCTGCCGTCAGGCGGTCCCGCAGTCGGCCAGAGTTCCAAAGTCTTGGTCCGGCGTCGGTTGCTGTCGCTTCTTCCCTGACGTCAGTGCGCCAGGGGTATATAGTATACATCCGACGCCATTTTCTTCAGTCTTTCTTGCCGCGCGGTGCCTGAAGCAGAAGCAGTTCACAAGTGCCGGTCGGCCGACTCCTGAGATTTTCGAAGTCGAATTTCAGATCTGAAGTCTTCAGTAAAGCCAAATACCCCGTTGGGGAAACCTTTTTCTTGCCTCAGACCGATGTCAGAAAAAGTTAATAATTGTATTTCTTGTGGGAAGCAAATACCTCATAAGGACTTCCACTCTTACTGTATTCCATGCCTAGGCCCTGATCAGGACATCACTAGCTGTCGGTGTTGTGCTAGATTTAACAAACGCACTATAAAAAGACATTTTGATTTTGCTTTACACTACTTTGGCCGAAGGTTCAATTATACCCTGCCGTCGGATCAGCCGACGACCTCAGTACCGAAAAAACACAAAGACAAGGATAAAGGCAGGCATCCGAGGTCCAAAACTGACGACGAAACCTCTTCTAGGCCAGTCGCCGGTTCGCCAGTGCTCAGTGAGGCGCTTTCGCAGCCCCTGACACCAGCTACCTCAGAGCCACAGGCCACTTCCGACTCCCACGTGGAGACATCTAGGCCTCTGGAAACTCAAGGTATTGGGCCTACAGAAACTAATCCCTCCGATGGGTCCGGAGCCGCTGAGCAGGTATCGGCTTCTGAGGGTGTTTTCAGACCTTCACGACTTACCATAAAATCAACAGCCAAGACAAAGGTACCATTAAAGACAAAGAAACAAGTACATCATTCTCCTGGACAGTCCTCCATGCTTAAGAAACAGATGCTTAAAATGGCCGAAGACCTCATTACTCTGATCAGGAGTTCCCATCCCCCTCCTGAGAAAAGGCCTAGGCAGGATACAGACTATGACTCCTCTGATCAGGTTTCCATTTCCTCTGATTCCTCTTCAGACCAGGGATACTCTCTACCCCTCTATGAGGACTCTGATGCTGAAGAATCTGTCCCTTCAGCCTCTCCTCCTGAGGATTATTCTTTTGGGGAAACTTTACATACCATGAGGGAAAATTTCCATTGGGAAAGTCAGGATTACTCTGAATCCAAGAAAAGGCTCCGGGATTTCCTCTTATTGCCTCAGCACAGGCCCCTGGCTATTACGCCTGTGCTAGATATTGTGGATGATGTGTTCTCTGAATCCAGGTTATCTCCTTACTCTTTACCCCCTGCTCCAGCCAAGCCAGATAGGTATTATAGAGTCCCTGACTCTCTCAAGTTTCTTTACAAAAACCCTTCTGCTGATCCAGAAACTATTTCCCAGGGTCCAAAAGGGATTAAAGCTTCCATTGCGAAAAATCCAGTCCCCTCTGACAGAGATTCCTGCGCTTTGGATAGATGGGGGAAGAAAGTATACACGTCTGCAACTTTAGCAGTAAGCTTTAAATTGCCAGTTTCACATGCTTAAGTACCAACAATATTTAATGGCCCAGTTAAAACAGAAAATGCTTGCAAGCTCAGAAGCTCCTGATTGTAAAGAAATGCAGGATTTATTGCATGCAGTTGAACAGGTGGGAAAACATACTCTGCAGTGTGGTTTTGATTCTTTAGAGGCCTCTTCTAGAGCCGCAGTTACAGGTTCTGTTATTCGAAGACATGCTTGGTTAAAAGAACAGAGTTTACCTGATCATGTTAAGGCAAAATTATTGGATGCTCCTTTACAGCATGATACCTTGTTTGGTGTTAAGGCAGAAGAGGTGTTAAAGAAAATGGCGGATAAAGCTAAATCTATGCAAACAGTCAAGGATTTCTTACAGGTACAGCCACCTCGGTTTAGTAGAAATTGGCCAACAAAGAATTGGTCCTTTCCAGTGTCAGACAGGCCACAGAGAGGCAGATACAGACGCCGAAGAGGCAGATCTCAACCCCAAGACTCAAACAGACGACGACAGTGGAGCACCTCAACCCCAAAAGGAGGTGAGGACAAGTCTCAAGCTTACAGGAAACAGTCACAATGGCTTTATCTTCGTACGCCAAGCACGTCCCTTTTGGAAGCCCTCTTAGGGGAAAAACTAGCACTTTTCTCTCAAAACTGGCAAACAATCACCCAAGACAAATTCTGAATATTGTGTCTCAAGGTTACAGATTCCACTTTCATACTTTACCAAAGCTAAAAGGAATGCCAGACCTGCCACAAAATCAATGGGCAAAGGCACAAAAACAAATTTCAGCCCTCATGGACATGAGAGCTATTCAAAAAGTACCACAACAGGAACAAGGACAAGGATTTTATTCAAGACTCTTCCTGGTCCCCAGAAAGGACAAAGCATGGAGGCCCATACTAGACATTTCAATTCTGAATACTTACCTGGATATTCCGAAATTCAAAATGTTGACATTACAGCAGCTTCTACCCATGCTGGGCAAGAAGGCTTGGCTTGTTACTCTGGGCCTCAACGAGGCATACCTGCATGTCCCTATCAGACAAAATTGCAGAAGATACCTCAGATTCAAAGCTGGTACAATGCACTACCAATTCTTTGCACTGTCCTTTGGCTTATCTACTGCGCCCAGGGTCTTCACAAAGTGCCTGGCACCAGTAATTGCATTTTGCAGACAAAAAGGAATTAAAATATATCCATACCTGGACGACTGCCTCATTCAAGCAGAGGCAAAGGACATTCTTCTACAGCATCTGGCGTTTGTGAAAAAGTTGCTAATTTCTCTAGGGTACACACAGTAACCGAAAAGAAGTCAAAACTAGTACCCTCACAACAGATTACATTCCTGGGTGCCAGCTTAAATACAGCAGCCCAGATGGCTTACCTCACGCCAGACAAACAAGTTCAACTAACTCAATATTTTCAATTACTAGCAAAAAAGTGCCATCTCCCTGCAAGAAAAATTCTGCAGGCCCTGGGATTCATGGCATCCTGCATACTACTAATACCATATGCCAGACTGCATATGAGGAAATTACAGTGGTACCTAAAAAGTGTTTGGACTCAACACTCTCACAGTTTAGAAGCACTAATACCAATGATTCTCTGCCTACAACAGGAGTTTCGATGGTGGGCACAGGCATGTCACCGAAACAAGGGTCAGCCTTTTACCCAACCCACAGCCAGGCAAACTCTAACAACAGATGCTTCGGATTACGCCTGGGGAGCACACATGGCAGGAAAATGCATTCAGGGCAAGTGGACCACAGACCAGATGCATCTTCACATCAAAAAGAGATGTTGGCTGTTCAAAATGCCCCAACAGCTTTCAAGGACCTTCTACATCCAGGACAACTATTACTAAAGACAGACAACACCACAGTAATGTGGTACATAAACAAACAAAGGGGCACTCATTCTTATCCCCTATGCAGGCAAGCCATGACCTTGTGGAACACAGCTCTAACGTACCAAGTTCACCTGCAAGCACAATTCCTGCCAGGAAAGAAAAATACCCTGGCAGATGACCTAAGCAGAAATATCATGGACCCTCACGAATGGAAATTGAATCCACAAATCTTCAGCATGGTAACGCAAAAATGGGGGTGCCCAGACATAGATCTTTTTGCCTCCCCACTGAATTGCCAACTACAGAAATTCTGCACAAGGACTTATCACAAACAAGCATGGAAATTGGATGCTCTTCAGTTCAGCTGGAAAAACCTAAAAGTGTATGCCTTCCCACCACTGCCTCTCCTTTCAAAGGTACTCCTAAAAGCCAGACAAGAAAAACCACAGATGATCCTGATTGCTCCAGACTGGCCACGCCAGCACTGGTACCCTATCATAAGGAACTTGGCTCAGGGCCCACCATGGATTTTGCCCCAAATTCCACATCTTCTGACTCAACAAAACAATCAGATCCTGCACGGTCAGCTCAAAACCCTAAACTTGGCTGCATGGCAGATACTTTAGTCAAATAGGCAACACCTCTCTCTAAAGCTGTTATGGATGCCATTTTGGAGGCCAGGAGGCCTAGCACCAGGAAAGCTTACTCAGAAAAATGGAAGAGATTCTGCTCCTGGAACCAGGCTCAAAGCCTTGACCCTCTTGTTCCAAACATTCCTCAGATTTTGCAATACTTAACTGAGATGCTGGACAGAGACCTATCCTTTTCATCAATTAAGATCCACGCCTTGGCCATTTCAGCACATTACAACACAGATCCCCCTTTATTCTCTCATCCCTTACTAAAGCAGTACCTCAGAGGGGCTAAAAACATAAGACCGCCCCGGAGAGCACCAGCACCAACTTGGGACCTCAATTTCGTTTTGGAAAAACTGACCCTACCACCTTTTGAGCCAGCCAATACAGCTGATCTAAAATTTTTATCATGGAAAACAGCTCTGCTCCTGGCAGTAACTTCAGCACGAAGAGTCTCAGAGCTACAAGCATTAATGGCAGTGGAACCTTTTATAATTTTTCATCAGGACAGGGTATCTTTAAGGACAAACCCTACCTTTATGCCAAAGGTGGTTTCTAGTGTGGCTCTTAACCAAACCATCCATTTGCCAACTTTTTATCCAAACCCCCAGAATAAAGGGGAGAGACTTCTGCATTCTTTGGACATACACAGGCAGCTACGCTGCTACTTGGACAAAAGAAAAGCTTTCAGGAAAACTGAACAGCTGGTTTGTAGCATATGCTGCAGGATCACAGGGCAAGGCTATCTCAAAACAGACTATATCCAAATGGATAGGACACTGTATTCGGTACTGCTACACACAGCATGGAAAAATCAGTCCCTAATAACATTAGGCCACATTCCACCAGGGCAACAGCCACTTCAACAGCCTTTCTCAGAGGAGTACCTACCAAGGAAATTTTGGAGGCTGCAACTTGTAGTTCAGTGCACACCTTTACCAAGCATTACCACCTGCCTCTTTACTCTAAATCCAGAACAGGATTTGCCACTGCAGTTCTGCAGGGCCTCGTAGCCAATCCTAATTCTTTGTAGACCAGCCACCCAACCTTAGCTTTGGGATTCTACCCAAGTGTGATGACTGCAGCAGTGTAACACGATGAACATAGTACAGTTTTGTACCTACCATAAATGTAGATGTTCGAGTGTTCACACTGCTGCAGTCCAGGTTATCCTCCCTCCATCCCCTCTGAACCAGCTGGACTTATCTATACCTTTCTATCCTATTCAACCTTTGGGATGTATTTGCTGGTAACTGTAGGTATTGTTTTTATTTTATATGTATATTTTTTATTAGCAATATCTATTGCCTACCTACTTGGGGGCACCTGACATCTGGGGCAAGAAAAACTGAAGAAAATGGCGTTGGATGCATACTATATACCCCTGGTGCACTGACGTTGGGGAAGAAGCGACAGCAACCGACGCCGGACCAAGACTTTGGAACTCTGGCCGACTGTGGGACCGCCTGACGACAGGATAACCCGTGTGTGATGACTGCAGCAGTGTGAACACTCGAACATCTACATTTATGGTAGGTACAAAACTGTACTTTCTGAGCTGTCAGTTGAACACTAGGGACTGTTTCTTGTATGTAGAGCTGTGATTCAGTTGCACCATTTGTTTTTGTTTATTTGCTTCATTTACTGCATGTTTTCACTTTTTCTTCATTTATATGATATTTACTACTGATTTAACACTGTTGTAACATTTTTTATCTCTAAATCGTGATTTTGCTGCAAATAACTTTATTTGCATTTTCTGTGGAGATTTTTTTTCAACATGGAAATCTTTAAATGCTTATTTATGGTGATTTAAGGGTTTTCTATTTAATTTAAGGGCATGTATTTAATTTGCTGGCACTATATGGGCAAGTAAAAAGTGAATTTTACTTGGTACTTTAACTGTGTGTGCTATTACCACAGTGGTGCAGCAGTAGCGTTGTTGCCTCACAGCAAGAGGTTCTTCTGTTCGATTCTCGGCTGGAATGTGGGAGTGCCTTCTGTGTGGAGTCTGCATGTCCTCTCCACGGTTGGGTGAGCGTTCGAAAGACATGCGTAAATGGGCGTGCCTTTGTTGAAGGTTGAACATCGAGCTGGCATCTCAGCGTTCATGAAAATCTACTGCCAATCATTAGCGGACCGGAGTTCTGCTGTGGCGACCCCTAACCGGGAAAAGCCGAAAGACAGCAACTTTAACTGTGTGTGCTGCTGCTTACTGCACTGAGTAGGATTTAGAACAAGGCTTGCTACATTTTAAACTGTTTCTAATATATTTTATGCAGTTTAGCCTTTTTTGCTCTGTAAGGGCATAGTTTACCTTTTCTCTTATTGCTGCCCTTAGTCAGCCTTTACTTATTATTTTATTTGGCATTTGTTTATTGGGAAAATCCGACTGGGCATAAATCAAGTTCTCAACAGAGGCCTGGGGAGAAAAGGTTCATCATACATAGTTCATCTAGTAAACTACGTGATATTATCACATGAAGTGCAAGTAGTGTCATTGTGTTATTCTGCCTGTTTTTTCCTGTTACTTGGTGGATCCTGAAATGACTGACCCCCCCCCCCCCCCTGTCAAATCCGGTTGCATCCAAATGGGAAAAAAAAATCAACAAAAATATACTTCAGCCTAAGGTTTGCGAATCTGCTGTTGCTTTAAGTTGGCACTCGGACGCTTTACCTTTTTTCCCCATCACCTTCTGGTGTGAGCCTGCAGCCCTGTATGGTGCTGGGGTCAGACGCATCCTCCTGGGCTGTTTCAGTACCAAACCATTTAGGAGCAGAAGAGGTCAGGTGTGAGAGATCCCTTCCCAGACATAATACTTTGTCCCCAGGTATTTTGTCCACTAGTGCAGTTCGCAGTAAAAAGAAACAAAGACTTCACTACACTACAGGCAGTCAGGTTATTGCCATGTATAAGGCTGATATGGTTTCCTTAGCTTACAGTGTTTTATAGTCAGCTAATCTCAAAGACTGTGCTCTTATTCAGAATGAATGCCTGTTCTAGAGATTAGCCTAGTGCCACAGGTTTGATATGGGGGGACTGTGTTGCAGACAGTCGTCAACACTCTTAAGTCCATCCAGACTGATTCTTTGGAAGGTGAACAGGTTCAAAAATCCAAGTAGGTGTTCACCTTTGTTCAGATGCTAGATGTGTTTGACTGATTGACGATTTGTAGCTATGTGAGAGATTGCCAGTCGTCCTGATCTTATTGAGGATGAGATTCCAAATATCTTGGCTGTTCCTTCTATGTTATCGGCCTTTAAAGAAGTCTATAAAACTGGATATAATACCTCTTTGGCTAGTGAACTAGTTCCTAAAAAGGCTATGAGGAAATACGAGGTGTAGTCTGATCTTGAAGCCCTCTTTGCTCTTTTCTCAGTCAAACAAGCTACAAGTCTAACAAGAGGGCCTTGGCTTCTTCTAACATTACCAGCCCCCACCCCCCCACCCCTGATAAAATTGGCAAGTAGTTAAAATCTCAGGGGAAAAGTTGGCTTGGTTTAGCCTTTAGAATTTTCAGTTATCAGGGCTTTATGTGGAAGTTCATTTTTTAGTGTGCTTATAGTTTAGATGATTTTGCATTTTGGCCTGCTGAAAAGAAGTGTTGTATGATTGAGATTTTCTTATGCGACTTGGGTTCTGAAACGTGCTTTGAGGAGTGCCTTAGAAGATGCAGGCACAATTTCTAGAAATGCATTCGCTTCTGTTGAATTGAGAAGGCATGCTTGGTTATTACATAACCCAAATTTTTCTGAGCATTTAATATGCAAGATTTTTTTATGCTTCAAGTTCTGAATTTGTGTTTGGTCTTGCTCCCACCTAGATTCTCAGACAATGGGATGATGGAGGTAAATTGATGCATGGGGCATCTAGAATGTCTTATGTTCCCAGGTTCTTTCCTAACAAGGTGTCCAACTCCAAAGGACAAAAACAAAAATCCCAGCCTAATAAGAGTCAGGATGCTGAGAGGAAATTGCTTCTGAACCAAATAAAAGGGGTTCCTTTCCCAAAAAGATAATTTCCTGCGAAAGAATGACTGTGCCGAGATTAAGGGCATCCTGCCCCTTCCTTCTGTCCCTCATCCCCTTACCTCTTCCCCATGCTTTCACTCAACCCAGCAGCTTGGCCACAAATAACCTCAGATGTATGGGTATGGGTTCTTGCTAAGAATATTTCAGCAAGGATACTCTTAGCAGTGGACAAAAACTCCTCCTCCCTTCTGAGGATTCTGTCCTGAACAGATGCATTTTTTCTTTCCAATACTCCTTCACAAGTTGCAAGTAGGGGTTAAGCAACCAGTTCTTGTACCACAGAAAGGAAAAGGATTTTACTCCAGAATCTTTTCGGTATCCAAAAAGGAGACATCACGGAGACCAGTGTTTGATTTGTTTTACCCAAGTACCTTTCTGAAAGCACCCAAATTCAAATACTTACCCTGCAGATGGTCCTGCCCCTTCTTCTGGACATTTGTTTCTTGGTTACTTCAGATCTAAAAGTTATCACATTCCAATTGTTCCTTACTTCATGTTGAACTTGTAAAAGTCCTGTCTCAAATCCTCAGAGAATTGTTTTTCTGGGGTCCATGATAGACACAGAAAAAAGAATGCCTTTCTACTAGAAGAGAAAATTCTGACTTCTCAAAACACTGTCAGTGATTTCTGTCATCATTAATCTGCCTCCACACAAAAGTTTATCAAAATTATAGGCTTCATGGCATCAGTCATAGTCATGATACCACTGACCAGACTTCACTTGAGAAAGATTCAGTGGTTCTTTAAAAAAAAAAAAAATTGAACTCTGCACCCACATCCATTAGAAATCCCAGGTACCAGTGCTAGAGTTTTTTGAAGTGAAAGTTACTGTGGTGGAGAGATACGGTGTGTCTCAGTGCACGTCTGTCCTTCTCCCTTCAGATGCCATTTCATTTGTCCAGACAGACTAGTTAGATTTTGGATGTGTAGTAGTGTCCAGGAGAGTTCAACTGCAAGACTAATGGGATCCTTCAGATGCTGCGAAGCACATAAATGCTTCTGTCAAAAAATGTTAGCAGTGATTCAGGCCTGAAAAGTTCTTCGCCACATATGGTCTCCAGGTCTTTTAATGGTTACAGACAACACCAGTCATGTGGTATGTGAACAAACAAGGAGCACAAGGTCATACCATCTTTGACGTTGGCAGTGGTGGCCTGGGAGCTAGTCATAAATTATGCTTCATGCCTCATACAGTCCCATCCAAGCAAAACCTAGTGGTGGACAGACCCTCACGAGTGGAAACTCAGTAGGGAGGTCTTCCAGGATTTGATCCTCTTGTGGAGAACACCTCATGTAGGTCTGGTTGCCTCCTTTTAAAATACACAGAAAAAAAATCTGTTGGGGATCTCCTTGCAACCATTTTTGAAAGACTGACACATTCTTAATTCCTTGGGCGAGAATTTTCCTTTTTGCATTTCCACCCTTTTTACTGATTCCCAAGATACTCTGGATTCAGAAATAATTAATAAAAATCTTTGTGGTGATCCCTGTTAACCCTTTAATGGAATTGACCAAGGGCAATCATAAGCTTCCTCACACTCTGTGTCTTCTCATAGTGTCAGGGGTGACTGGTGCACCTAACTACCTTAGAGCAATTGCAACCGACAGCCTGGATAATTCTATCTTGATACCTTTTGAGCACTTGTTCCATGAGGATTGTGCAGCAGGTATTGAAGAAGGCAAGGAAATATGCAATTAGAAAATATTGTGTTTACAAGTAAAAGAGGGTTTCTAGGTGGTGCTTATCTGATAACAGTGGGCATGGTATGGTGTTCACCCCCCTCTGATTTTGAAATAACTCATGCACTTAGGTCACTCCACAGCAAGTACAAATATGACTCTGTCATTGTCCTTGTTGGTGTGAATGACCTGAGACATACCTCCCTGGACTACATGAAAAGAGACATGGTGGAGCTTTCTGATCTTGTAGCCCAGGCAGGTATGACCCTAGCCCTGAGTAGCATCCTGCCATCACCCAGAATGATACCACAGTACAAGGATAAAATGATTGACTTCAACAATTGGCTAAGCTTCTGGTGTCATTCTAAGGGGATCCAGTATCTGTCTGCCTGGGATAACATGATTGACAAACCACGATGCTTTGCCAGAGATGGCCTGCAGCTGTCGCCCTTGGGATTCCGGATACTGGCTAAGGCTCTTGCCCACCTCTATAGTGCCTTTTTTAGGCAAGATTCAAATGACAAATTCACCACCGTAACCTGTACAAGTAAGCAAAATCTGAGGGTAATTCTACTTAATGCTAGAAGTCTAAACCTCAAAATGCACTCACTCGAGGCACTCCTTAAAATGGAGAACATCGACATCTGTGCAGTGACAGAGACCTGGTTCAATGCTCCAGAGAGCACCCCTGCATTACCAGGCTGTAATTCATACCACACCTTTCGGCCACCTAACCTGGACTGAAGCACTAAAGGCGGAGGCGTGTCCATATTCATTAAGGATATCCACGCCTCCAGGCTAGTTGCTCAGCATAATGCATCTGAGATTATCCAAGTGCAACTAACTCAGGGCAAGAACGCAATGCAAATTGTAGCTTGCTACAGATCCCCACCTTGCCCCAGGATTCCCACTCCTCATTTCTTGATACACTAGAAAATATTAGGGTACAACCTAACACCCTAATAATGGGCGATTTCAACTACCCCTCCATTAACTAGGAAAACTACTCATGTACCAACTCTTGTGCTCAATGTTTTCTGGAATTCATAAATTCCAATGCCTTGGATCAACTTATCCACACCCCCACCAGGGGCAGCAGTATTGTAGACCTAGTCATTACCAACATGGGCAACCGGTGTTCCACACCAGAGGTTAATTCCTCATTGGTCAGATCCGACCACAAGCAAATCACCCTAGACATCCACATCCCATCCCCACCCCCCCATTAGGGAAACCACCGTAAAAAATTTCTCCAAAGCCAACTTCATGCTTCTTAAGACAGAAGTGGCAAACTTCATGACACCCATGCTGACGTACAATAGAGGTACGACTGCTGAATCCTATACAATTGCACTTTATGAGCACTTACACGAGTGCGTGGATCATGCAATCCCTAACAGAACCAAGATGCTATCCTCCAAATAAAGGAAGCCAAATTGGTGGTCCCCTGCTATAAACAAACTCTGCAACAGAAGAAAGAAACGGTTGCAAAAAAGAGTAAAATCCCATGATTGGAAGAACTCCGTGGTCAGCCTCAATAAGAAGCTGAGATCCCTCATAATATCCTCCAAAGCTAGTTACGAAAACAAAATTGCCACGGATTCTAAAGACAACCACAAAGCATTCTATAGCTATGTCAAAAATCTCAGTGGCAACACTCAGATCTGCTCCGAGTTACAGCACAATGCCACTAAATATACAGAACCAACTGATATTGCCAACATCCTGGCAGATGGGTTCAGTGCTAACTTTACCCTTCTCTCATCCCCTAAAGGGCCCATCTCTATACCGGAAGAATGCAAAGTTCCTGTAATCACGGCTGCACAGGTAAAAAAAAACACTCTCCAAAGCCAAGAACACAGCATCCATGGGACCTGACAACATCCCAGGCTGCGTTCTACATGAACTACAGAATGAATTGGCACCCCACCTAAGTACCATGTTCAGTCATAGCCTCACCTCAGGCTTTGTGCCCACTGAATGACGCACAGCAACGGTTATCCCACTCCACAAAGGGGGTGCCACCACGGACCCCGGGAACTACTGCCCCATTAGCCTGACGGGCCTGGTCTGCAAGGTTATGGAGCGTATCATCACGGAACTTATAAACAATGACATTGGTAATCTCCAAACTCTAGACCCTACCCAGTTCGGGTTTGTAAAAGGCAGATCATGTCTCCTAAACCTGATAGACTTCTTTGAAGCGGTAACCAAAGGTAAATGAGGGTAAGGTGGTTCACGCAGCCTATCTAGATCTTGCCAAGGCTTTCGACACCATCCCCCACTCTGGAATTATAGACAAACTCACTAAACTCGGTATAAATCCCTATGTCACAAGATGGGTTGCCAGCTTGGCTCACTGACAGAACCCACACTGTGAAAGTAGCAGATTCTAAATCCAACTTCAGACCAGTGACAAGTGGAGTACCACAGGGTTCAGTCCTAGGTCCTCTCCTGTTAGCCTGTACTTCAGAGAAGTAGATACCAAACACAGAAGGTCTTTGGCTAACAAAGTTCACAGATGACTGCAAACTAGGAGCCGTAATCAAAACTCCTAACGATGTGGACATCCTACAAAAGGGCCTCACTGAGACAGATGCCTGGTGTCAAAGCCATGGCCTGAAGCTCAATGCGAAAAAGTGCATTGTCATCCCTTTAGGTAAAAACTCTGTACTCATGAACTACCACATAGGCGGTAGTCTACTTAACACCAAAAGTGTGATAAGAGACCTTGGGACACAGGTGGACAGTAGTCTCTCCTTTGATAATCACATCGCCACAGTAATCAGGAAATCCTTCTATGTGGCACACCTCATCACAAAAGGTTTCTCATCCAGGAAAAAAAGAGGTCATTGTTCCCCTCTACTCATCACTCATTAGACCCATTATAGAGTACAACGCCCCTTTTGGTATGTACCTCACAAGACACCTACAACAACTGGAATGGCCGCAGAAATACCTCACAAAGAGGATTACTGGCCTCAAACAGATGCCCTACGCTGGACCATCTAAAAAAAACTCTAGCTTTACTCTGTCGCATATCGCCTACTCAGAGGCATTCTCTGCCTAACATACAAAGCTATGTCAAACCCAGAGCTGTTGGACATGCTCCACGTAAGGAAATCCCAATCCCTCTGAGCTACACGCTCTAGGTACCTAAACCTTGTCACCACAATAAACAGAACATGCTGCAGGGATAGATTTCTGTTCCAGAGACTTCCCATACTCTGGAACAAACTACCTGTCTATGTCAAACAAAGCTCCTCATTAGCACTCTTCAAGAAAAATCTTGATGATTGGATGGGAGATAGGAAATTCACCCCGGGGATCACTTCTGTGGCTCTGCTTGACAGGGGCACAGGAAAATAATTTTCTTGGGTGGCAAAAGCCAGGGTAACGTTTGGCTAGGCTTTTATAGGCCCTAGGGCCAATAGCCTAGTACCTACCTATGAACCTATATTTGTGTGAGCTACACAACAATAGCTTATGCATCTGTCAAGGCGTACCTTGTGGCCATCGTAGCTTTGCTGCCCGTGGATCCCCTCTTTCATATCTTTTTGTGGTGAAAAAGTTTATGAAATGGGTGTTAACACTTGAGACCACCTCAAAAGCAAATTCCTCCTCCTTGAGAGATCAACTTTGATGTTCTTCATTCCACATTGCTGCAGTCCTAACTATTGGGTAGTCCGCTGTCCAGTCGGCCCGAATACCAAAGTATATGGCTGACGTCGGTCAGGGCGCATTAGACTGACGTCAGTACGTCAGGGTACTAATGCGCATGACCGACGTCATATCCTCAGTCTTTTTTGCCGCATGGTCCGATGCAGAAGCAATTTTGCGAGTGCAGGTTGGCGTTCTGAAAGTTTCTGAAGTCAGAGTTTCAGACCGAATCAAAGTTGGCTAAGTACCCCGTTGGGGAATATTTTGTTTTTTTCTTGCCTCAGTATTTAACCGGATGTCAGAAAAAGTGAATAACTGTATTTCTTGTGGGAAACAGATACCTCATAGGGATTACCATACTTTGTGTATACCTTGTTTAGGGCCTGAGCACGACGTTGTTGGATGCCGCTCTTGTGCTAGATTTAACAAACGCACTATTAAGAGAAGGTTAGACTGTGCCAGGTTAGTGTTTGGGAAGCGTTGTAATTACAAAATGCCGTCGGATGCTCCGGCCCGCTTCGCCAAAAGCGCAAGGACAAAGCAGCAAAGCCTAGAATGGAAGAACCGACAGTCCCAGACGTCGGTTCTTTAGAAGGCTCAGTGGAGCCGGAGGTTCTGCCAGGAGTTTCTTTGGAGTCTCAGGGAGAGACTTTACTGTTACAGAATGTATCCTCTCAGGAAGTAGGCCAGGCTGAGGGGGCTTCTCATGTGGCTGTTCTTCCCTGTCTTCCTAAGGTGGTTAGAGCCTCCCCTTCTGTTTCCAAGGCTTCCTTGAGAGGCAGGCCAGGTTTAGCTTCAGTGGGGGTTTCTCCTAGTGCTTCAGGGTCTTTACCTAAGAAACATATGCTTAAAATGGCAGAGGATTTGATTACTATGATTAGAGGTTCTATGCCCCCTCCTGATAAGAGGCCTAGGGTGGAACCTGAGTTTGAGAGTTTTGAGCAATGTTCGGAGGCTTCTGAGTCTTCGGCTGAAGACTTGCAGGAGTATCCTCCTTATTCTGATTCTGATGTGGATGATTCTACTCCTTCAGCTTCTCCTCCTGAGGATTTTTCATTTTCAGAGACTCTGCATTCCATGAGGGAGCATTTTAAATGGGAAGGTCAAGATTTCTCTGATTCCAGAAAGAGGCTTAGGGAATTCTTGTTTTACCCCAGCATAGGCCTTTAGCTATACCTCCTGTTCTGAATGTGGTGGAAGATGTTTTTGCAGAGGCTTCCCTGAATCCTGATTCTCTGCCTCCTGCCCCAGTTAAACCGGATAGGTACTATAGGGTGCCTGAAGCTCATAAGTATCTTTTAAGAGTCCTAGGGCAGACCCGAAACTGTCTCTCAGGGGCCTAAAGGTGTGAAGGCCTCTGTTGTTAAAAATCCTGTTCCTCCTGATAAAGAGGCAAGGGCTTTGGATAGATGGGGAAAGAAAGTGTATACTTCTTCCACTTTAGCCATGAGGGCGTTGAATTGTCAGTTTCACATGTTAAAATATCAGAATTATCTCCTTTCACAATTGAAATCTAAGGTGGATGCTCTGGCAGAAGGTATTGAGTGTAAAGAGTTGCAGGATTTAGTTCATGTGTCTGAACAGGTGGGTAAACATTCCTTGCAGTGTGGTTTTGATGCTGTGCAGCCCTCCTCGAGGGTGGCTGCCACTGGTTCTGTTCTTCGTAGGCACGCCTGGTTGAGAGATCAGAATTTAGCTGAGCATGTTAAAACAAGGATTTTGGATGCTCCTTTACAATCTGATGTGTTGTTTGGTTCGCCTGTGGAAGCAGTTTTAAAGAAAATGGAGGACAAGGCTAAGTCTATGCAGACTGTTAAGGATTTTTTGCAGGTGCAGCCTCCGAAGTTTAGTAGAAATTGGCCTACTAAGGGTTGGACTTATCCTGCTTATGATTCCCAGTCTAGGGGTAGGTCTAGACGTGGTAGGGGCAGAGCTCAAGGTTCTTTTAGGCCTAGGACAGGGAGTTCCCCTGCTCAGACTTCTGGTGAGGGCAGGGGTCAGTCCTTTCGTAAGCAGACCCAATGACCTGCCTTTTCAGCTGTCAGTACATTCTCGCCTGGCAGCACCTTTGGGAGGAAGGCTGTCTCTTTTCAAAGAAAATTGGGATTTAATTACCCAAGACAGATGGGTTCTGGATATCATTCACCACGGTTACAGGTTTTATTTCCATACCTTGCCTCCTTTCAAAGGCATGCCAGACATTCCTCCTCTACAAAGAACAGAGGCTCACAAGCAAATTTCTCTGTTGCTCGAAATAGGGGCCATTCAGCCAGTTCCTGTGCCAGAAAGGGGCCTAGGATTTTATTCTCGCCTGTTCCTAGTACCAAAGAAGGGGAACACGTGGAGACCAATTTTGGATTTATCTATCCTCAACACTTATCTGGACATTCCCAAGTTCAAAATGTTGACGTTACAACAGCTTTTACCCCTGCTGGGCAAAGATCACTGGATGGTAACTTTAGATCTCAAGGAAGCTTACCTTCATGTGCCTATAAGACTAAGTTGCAGGAAGTATCTGCGTTTTCGAGCTGGAAATTCTCATTATCAGTTCTCTGCATTGCCCTTTGGCTTATCTACTGCGCCCAGAGTATTCACAAAGGTTCTGGCTCCAGTGATAGCTTACTTCAGGCTAAAAGGAATTCAAATCTATCCTTACTTGGACGATTGCCTGATTCTGGCTCAAGAAAAGGAAGACCTTCTACAGCATTTGGAATATGTCATAGCAGTGCTAAGATGCCTAGGGTATTCTGTGAACGAAATAAAGTCCAGTCTAGTACCCTCTCAAGACATGTGCTTTCTGGGTGTGAGACTGAATACAGCAGCCCAGATGGCCTTTTTAACCCCGGACAAACAAAAGAATCTTTCCAGTTACTTCCATCAACTATCTCTTCAGTCCGGGCTGACTGCAAGGACAGTCCTTCAAGCCTTAGGGTTCATGGCATCTTGTATTCTGGTGCTTCCCAATGCCAAACTGCATATGAGGAAGCTGCAATGGTATCTCAAAAATGTGTGGACACAGCACTGCCAGGATTTGGACACTGTCATTCAAATAATACCTTGCATTCAAAAGGAATTTTTGTGGTGGGCTCAGGAATGTCACCTAAACAAGGGACTCTCTGTGACCCGGCCAGAGGCGAGTCAGATTCTAACGACAGATGCCTCAGACATTGCTTGGGGAGCTCATCTAAATGGAAAGTGGATACAAGACAAGTGGCCTGCCAGACTACAGCATCTACATATCAACATGAAAGAGATGTTAGCGGTCCATTTTGCTTTAATGGCTTTCAAGGAGTTACTTCTTCCAGGACAGGTGTTGATTCTAACAGACAACACAACTGTCATGTGGTACATCAACAAACAAGGGGGAACACATTCTTACCCATTGTGCAGGCAAGCAATGATTTTATGGGAGACTGCGCTCAGCTTGCAACTAACTCTTCAGGCAAGGTTTCTGCCGGGAGCACAGAACTCCTTAGCAGATGTGTTAAGCAGACAAATCATGGATCCCCATGAGTGGAAACTGGATCTTCATGTATTTCAAAAATTGACAGTGTCATGGGGAACTCCAGACATAGATCTGTTCGCTTCTCCACTAAACCACCAGCTGCCAAAGTTTTGCACAAAGAGGTTTCATCACACAGCTTGGAAAGTGGATGCTCTTTCTTTCAGTTGGAAAAATCTTCATGTGTATGCTTTTCCACCTCTGCCTCTTCTCCCAAAGGTGCTTCTAAAGGTCAGACAAGACAAGCCAAGGATGATTTTAATAGCTCCAGATTGGCCTCGCAGCACTGGTACCCATTACTGAGGAGTCTGGTAAGGAAGCCTCCATGGCCTTTACCCTTGATTCCACACCTGTTGTCTCAGAGGGACGGTCACCTGCTCAATGTCAAGCTTCACTCTCTTCATCTAACAGCCTGGCATATTCTGTTTTGAAAGACAGCAGGTCTCAACTTCCTCAACAAGTTTTAAATGTGATTATGGAAGCCAGAAGACCTAGTACAAGGAAAGTGTACGCAGAAAAATGGAAGAGATTTTTATTTTGGAGTGCAGCAAACAATTTGGAGATTTCTGAGCCTAATTTGAGTGTGGCTCTTCAATATCTTACTGAGTTATTGGACAAAGGTTTGTCTTTCTCTTCCATTAAGATTCATGCTGCAGCAATTTCAGCTCACTATGATTGTGACCCACCATTGTTTTCGCATCCTTTGTTCAAGCAATTTCTTAGAGGGGCAAAGAATATAAGACCCCACGTAGAGCTCCTACTCCTGCTTGGGATCTCAATTTTGTGTTGGAGAAACTTACTCTACAACCTTTTGAGCCTCGGCTACTGCTGAATTGAAATACTTGTCATGGAAGACTGCTTTTTGTTGGCCATTTCTTCTACAAGAAGCGTTTCTGAGTTGCAGGACCTTATGGCGGTAGAGTATTTTTTGATTTTTCATAAGGACAGGGTATCTTTACGTACTAATCCTTCCTTTATGCCTAAGGTGGTTTCTAGTGTGGCTTTAAACCAAACTATTCATTTGCCTACTTTTTATGCAGATCCCCAAAATAAAGGGGAAAAGATTTTGCACACTTTAGATGTACACAGGCAATTGCATTATTATTTGAGCAGGACTAAGGATTTTAGGCAGTCTCAGCAGTTGTTTGTTTCTTTTGCTTTGAGTTCGCAGGGCAAGCCTGTGTCAAAACAAACTATTTCTAGGTGGATTGGGTTTTGCATTGCATTTTGTTATTCCCATCATGGCAAGGAGATTCCAGCTGGGATTAGGCCTCATTCCACTAGAGCTACTGCCACTTCAACAGCATTTCTAAGGGGGGTGGCAACTAAGGATATTTTGGAGGCAGCTACTTGGAGTTCAGTGCATACTTTCTCTAAGCATTATCACCTTCCTCTCTACTCTAAGTCTAGGGGTGGTTTTGCCACAGCTATTTTGCAAGGCATGTTGTCAGTTCCTGCTTCCTTATGATTTGCCAGCCTCCCTTACCTCTGCTTTGGGATTCTACCCAATAGTTAGGACTGCAGCAGTGTGGAATGAAGAACATAGTACAGTTTTGTACCTACCATAAATGTAGATGTTCGAGGATCCACATTGCTGCAGTCCAATTTACCCTCCCTCCTTCCCCTCTGTGTTTAGGGGTGGTTGTGTAGGTGAGGTTATATTCTGGTAATTTTGTATATATTGTACATATTTTTGGTGCAGGTATGTTTGGAGTTTTTGGTTTTGGCCTTCTCTTTTCAGGGTCTTCTGACATCTGGGGCAAGAAAAGACTGAGGATATGACGTCGGTCATGCGCATTAGTACCCTGACGTACTGACGTCAGTCTAATGCGCCCTGACCGACGTCAGCCATATACTTTGGTATTCGGGCCGACTGGACAGCGGACTACCCAATAGTTAGGACTGCAGCAATGTGGATCCTCGAACATCTACATTTATGGTAGGTACAAAACTGTACTTTCTTGAACAATTGACCTTGTCTGTGTTTAATTCAGCCTGAAATGCAGATTCAAAGTTCATCACTTGGAAAATTGCTCTGACCTCTGCTAGGTGAGCCCCTGAGCTGCATGCTATCATAGTGGGCTAACCTTATCTGATTTTCCACAAGGGCATGGTTGTTTATCACAATTATCCAGCTTTCAGACCAAAAGTTGTTTTTGAATTTACCCTGAATCAAACCATCAATCTCCCAGCTCTCTTTCTGAAACCTGAAAACAAGGGATAGAAGAGGCTGCATACCTTGTATGTGCACATGCAGCTCCAGTAATGTCTCGACAGAACTAAGTCCTTCAGGATTGCTGAACAGCTGTTTATTTTCTGTTTGGGGGCTAAGAAGGGTCAACCTGTCTCTAAGCAAATGATTGCTCTTTGGCTGTCTTCTGTTGGATTTTGATACTCCCACCATGGTAAATCTATTCCAGACAAGGTTGAGGCACATTCCACCTTATCCTCTTTGGTGGCATATTGGAAAGGTGTGGTCTCTAGAAGCATCAGCAAACTGGTCCTTTGTTCATACCTTTACAAAACACTTCAAACTGGTATGTTTCTCAAGTTCCAAAGCAGACTTTGCTAGGACCATTCTACACAGGTTACTGAATCCTTCTCTTTACTCCTGCCAGGTAGGATAAATTTTGAGAATCTACCCATATGCCACTGAGGCAGTGTTAAAGATGAACATAATACAGTTGCACAAGTCCTACTTAACGTGCAACAGTAGATGTTTGAATTTCACACCGCCTCAATGGAAGCACCCACCCATCATCCCCCTTTTTTATATATATAGCTGAATTGTATCTAACCTTGCTGTATTGTTGGTTGGCTTTGATTATTTGTGTTGGTGTTTTGTGGCTGTAGACTGGTTGTTTTTTGGCAGTTCTTGTTTCTGGTTTTTCTTGGTTCCTTACTACTTTGCAGTAAAAGCCTGAACAGCTGACTTCTTGTGACAGGGTTAGACTTGCTGCTTGCCTGCCCTTGTCTCTGCCTGTGTACTACCATCCCCACTCTGTTTATACCTCCTGCACGCCAGGAAAGCCCCCCCATGCCTTCTTGGGGCCTAAAGTTTGTCTTGGAGAAGCTCACCTTTACTAACTTTGAGTCAGCAGCCTATGCTCCTAAAAAAATGCTCACCTGGAAGACTGCTTTCTTGTTAGCCTTGATTTAAACTAGGTGTATTTCTGTATTGCAAACCCTCATTTGTA
Organism: Protopterus annectens; assembly: GCF_019279795.1. NCBI lineage: Eukaryota > Metazoa > Chordata > Ceratodontiformes > Protopteridae > Protopterus > Protopterus annectens. Next base: position 704,155,505 of record NC_056730.1, on the reverse strand, counting down.
AGGAACCTTTCTTGATATTTCATAAAGATAGGGTTATCCTAGGACCAGATCCTTTTTTATACCCACAGTTCTTTCAGAGTTTTCTCCTAACCAGGCCATTCACCTGCCAGCTTTCTTCCAAACCCACAGGAAAAGGGGGGAGGGATCATTCCTGTTCTGGACACCTACAGATAGTTGGGGCTCTTTTTGCATAGAATTAAAGTTTTCTAACAGAGCAGACCAACTCCAGTATATGCATCATTTGATCACTGTTGCAGTAGCCTAAAGTATATAGGTTATGTCCTGCCAAGGATATGACAACCAGCCAGCCAGTTAGTTTCCAAAGCTGACTGGCACCTTTCTTGCACCCTGGCTACTGCACAGCTCCAGGAGAGCAGTGTAAAATAATTGGTTAGTGCACCAAACCCCTAGAAGTTTTTTGCTGTCAAAGTATGCTTGTTTCCTGTGGGCTTTGAGTAATTAGTCATGTAGTGCTTCTCCAAGACTAGGCAGATAATTACCCCATTGGCGAATGTGATCCACATTATCAATGTTTGTGAAGGAAAGTTTTTTTTTTCTGTCAGAAATATTGCTTCAAGCTAGGACTGGTATTTTAGTGGTTGTCACAAACATGTTTTACCTTAACTTTGAATTTTAGTCAGGGATCCAATTAGGGGAACGACTTTCAAATTACATTTTTTTGTGAGCGAAAGTTACACTTTCCTATAGCTAGGGCTAGAGCTAGTGGTTTTGGGACCTGTCACGAAAATATTTTTAACTTAGAACTTAATTTTTTTGAGTGAAGTTATACAATTTTTTTTTTTCAGTCAGGTTGTACCACCAACTGTCCAAGGCTTCTCTTCCTGTATCAGGCACTTTTCTTTTGTAGAGGCAAGGACCAAGTTTTGGGTCCTACCCTTCCTGAGCCACAAAAAGGAAAAAAAAAAAGTTGTACGGGAGTGTTTAATATAGAAGCCCGTTTCGTCTTCACTGCAGCTGCCGATGAGTGACTATGCTGTGACCATTTCAAGTATCTTAGACTGTTCAATGCTTTCTCTCTGTCCCTCTGCTACTGCTACTTGAGAAGCCATTAAAGACTCATAGATAGCCATGCCCTTTGCAGCTGTTAAGTTCTGTTTGAAAAAGGGAGCACCACACTTGTCGATATTAGAGAAGGAAGTACTGTGTGCCCTTCAGTGAAGCCACTCTGAAGTGCGTATTCCTGTGGAAGAAGCATTCTTTTGAGTTTGTGATTTTCTGGGGTGTCTCTCAGAAAATGAGCATTGAACATTTTACTTCTGTATCACATAGGACAGACGGAAAATTGGCAGGGTTTTACTAAGGCCTTTTTTTGAGCCTTGCTTCTTGTTTCTTCCTTGCAATTAAGAATGAAAATATTTTCCTGTCTTTTCAGGTTCTGATTCTCAATCTGCAGATAGGAAATAGATTTAGACTATGTTTGTCAAGCTGCTACCAAATAGGACGGAGAATCTGACACTTCTGTTTTTTCTACAGATTCCCCTTCTGAAGAGTTAACCTTTCCTGATACTACTGTTCAGTGACATCAAAAAGAAACCCTAAAATCCCAGAGAAAATATGACTTTTTACTGGTGGATTTTCCTCAACTGCAGCTGTTCCTTCGGTTTTGTTGCATTAGAAGAAGCTTTCTTTGAAGCCAGCATTTTTCCTGACCGTCACCTGCTCCCAAGAAGTCTGAAAAATTATGCAAGGTTCCTTAGACTCAGAATTATCTTTTTTCAAACTCTGTCGGACATTGCAACACTAGCAAAGCCATCTTTTGGCATCTAGCCCTATTCTTTTTGACAAAGATGGGAATGCCTTTGACAGGTTTTGGAATAAAGTTGATACACTTTTCACCCTAACCTTTAGGCTAGTGAATTGTCAAGCACAAGTTTAAATTTCTGCTGGCTTCCTTTGACAGTATGCGAAAGTTAATTGCTGAGATCCCTTCAGACGCAAATAAGTTTCTGAATTCTTTAATATCCTCTGCTTCTCGGGTAGTCAAACATGATATAAAATGTTCTTATGACACTGCTGATGCTCTTTCTAGAGCAGCTCCCACTGGGACAGTAATGAGAAGATATACTTGGCTGTTACCTGAATTAACCAGAGGATGCTGAAGCAGTGTTCTTGAATGATCTTTAGACTCAAGGATGTTGGATCCATGCATTTTCTGGGTTTGTCTACCTCAGATCCAAAGATGGTTTTTGTCTTACTCATATCTTTTCCGATCGGCACCAAATAGCCTAGATTCTGACCGAGTCGAGATGACTGTGTCAGATGTGGGAGACCTGGCTCAACTGCAAAGTATTTGTTGCCATTGCTTCCCCTTGGAGCTTTGGTGCTAGCCAGCATAGCCATGGCTTTGGCTTTGGAGCAGAGCCAAACAGGATTTCAAGACCAATCCATATTGGGCACTGCAGTCCACTGCAATGCATCTTCACATCAATCAAAAAGAGATGTTGGCTGTGCAAAATGCCCTAACAGCTTTCAAGGACCTTCTACATCCAGGACAACTATTACTAAAGACAGACAACACCACCGTAATGTGGTACATAAACAAGGGGGCACTCATTCTTATCCCCTATGCAGGCAAGCCATGACCTTGTGGAACACAGCTCTAACGTACCAAGTTCACCTGCAAGCAAAATTCCTGCCAGGAAAGAAAAATACACTGGCAGATGACCTAAGCAGAAATATCATGGACCCTCACGAATGGAAATTGAATCCACAAATCTTCAGCATGATAACACAAAAATGGGGATGCCCAGACATAGATCTTTTTGCCTCCCCACTGAATTGCCAACTACAAAAATTCTGCACATGGACTTATCACAAACAAGCATGGAAAGTGGATGCTCTTCTGTTCAGCTGGAAAAACCTAAAAGTCTATGCCTTCCCACCACTGCCTTTCCTTTCAAAGGTACTCCTAAAAGCCAGACAAGAAAAACCACAGATGATCCTGATTGCTCCAGACTGGGCACGCCAACACTGGTACCCTATCTTAAGGAACTTGGCTCAGGGCCCACCATGGATTTTGCCCCAAATTCCACACCTTCTGACTCAACAAAACAATCAGATCCTGCACTGTCAGCTCAAAACCCTAAACCTGACTGCATGGCAGATACTTTAGTCAAACAGGCAACACCTCTCTCTAAAGCTGTTATAGATGTCATTTTGGAGGCCAGGAGGCCTAGCACCAGGAAAGCTTACTCAGAAAAATGGAAGAGATTCTGCGCCTGGAACCAGGCTCACATCCTTGACCCTCTTGTTCCAAACATTCCTCAGATTTTACAATACTTAACTGAGATGCTGGACAGAGGCCTATCCTTTTCATCAATTAAAGTCCACGCCTCTGTCATTTCTGCACATTACAACACGGATCTTCCTTTATTCTCTCATCCCTTGCTAAAGCAGTACCTCAGGGGGGCAAAAACATAAGACCACTCCGGAGAGCACCAACACCAACTTGGGACCTCAATTTCGTTCTGGAAAAACTGACCCTACCACCTTTTGAGCCAGCCAATACAGCCGATCTAAAATTTTTATCATGGAAAACAGCTCTGCTCCTGGCAGTAACTTCAGCACGAAGAGTCTCAGAGCTACAGGCATTAATGGCAGTGGAACCTTTTATAAATTTTCATCAGGACAGGGTATCTTTAAAGACAAACCCTATCTTCATGCCAAAGGTGGTATCTGGTGTGGCTCTTAACCAAACCATCCATTTGCCTACTTTTTATCCAAACCCCCAAAATAAAGGGGAGAAACTTCTGCATTCTTTGGACATACACAGGCAGCTACGCTTCTACTTGGACAAAACAAAAGCTTTCAGGAAAACTGATCAACTGTTTGTAGCATATGTTGCAGGATCACAAGGCAAGGCTATCTCAAAGCAGACTATATCCAAATGGATAGGACACTGTATTTGGTACTGCTACACACAGCATGGAAAATCAGTCCCTAATAACATTAGGCCTCATTCCACCAGGGCAACAGCCACTTCAGCAGCCTTTCTCAGAGGAGTACGTACTAAGGAAATTTTGGAGGCTGCAACTTGGAGTTCAGTGCACACCTTTACCAAGCATTACCACCTGCCTCTTTACTCTAAATCCAAAGCAGGATTTGCCACTGCAGTTCTGCAGGGCCTCTTAGCCAATCCTAACTCTTTATAGACCAGCCATCTAAACTTAGCTTTGGGATTCAACCCAAGTGTGATGACTGCAGCAGTGTAACACGATGAACATAGTACAGTTTTGTACCTACCATAAATGTAGATGTTCGAGTGTTCACACTGCTGCAGTCCAGGTTACCCTCCCTCCATCCCCTCTGAACTAGCTGGACTTATCTATACCCTTCTATCCTATACAACCTTTGGGGTGTATTTGCTGGTAACTGAAGGTATTGTTTTTGTTTTATATGCATATTTTTGATTAGCAATATGTATTGCCTACCCACTTGTGGGCACCTGACATCTGGGGCAAGAAAAACTGAAGAAAATGGCGTCGGATGCATATTGTATACCCCTGGCGCACTGACATCATGGAAGAAGCGACAGCAACCGATGCCTGACCAAGACTTTGCAACTCTGGCCGACTGCGGGACCGCCTGACAGCAGGATAACCCTAGTGTGATGACTGCAGCAGTGTGAACACTCGAACATCTACATTTATGGTAGGTACAAAACTGTACTTTTGCAATCCCCCTCCGGAAAGCTCCACCGGAGAGATTCCTTGCAAGCATACGTGCAAGAGGCGGCACTTGAACTCCTCTCCAGGGTCCCTCACTGAGGGCACTGATTTGGATGATGAGGAGGGTTCCCCAGATCACCTCCCGAGGATATCTGCTTCGGAGACACCATGGAAAGTTTTCACCAGCGGGGAGGTTGGTCTGCCCCAAAACCTTCCCCAGATGAATCGGTGTTCATGGAGGCTTTTGGCATGGGCCCCGTCTACTTCCTGGGTGCCCCCCCACCCCCCGCAGATCCATTAGTGGACATGGTCACTTCGCAAGCTTAGAAGGAACCGGTCACTGTGGAACCAATCCCTAAGTACCCAGACAAATTATTAAGCCCCCCTGCGGACAGACTGGCTTGGAATAAACGTTCCTCGGTAAACACTATGGTGATAGCAGCCACCACCAAGAAGGAACTAGCTCAGGAGAGTTCCTCTTGTCCACCCTCCTGACCATGAGTCTAGGACGATGGATTATCTAGGGAAGTGGGTTTATGCGTCAGCAACCTTTTCTATCAGGGTGCTGAACTATCTCACCAATGTTACTCTACTACAGTACAACCTGGTTAAGGAAGTGGCTGAGACGCCCCCAAAGTCCATGTCACAGGAGGACAGGGCTACATTCTCCACGAGGATGGCAACCTTGATAGCGGTTTCTAATACGTCTGTGCGACTCCTCTCACACGCGACTGAAGGAGCAGCTAGGGCTGCTGGCTCACCTGGCTCAGATTGTGTCAGTTCACAAACCCTTCAAGACGTCTTTTGCGAATGCCCTGTATGACGGCTCTTCCCTCTTTGGTAAGACCGTCCGTAACACCTTGGTTCAGAGTGAGAAAGACGGGAAGACACTGTCTGCTGTCTGAATCCGTTTCTCGAACCCTCAAAGATCCTTTTCCTAGAATCAGCAAGGGCAAAAGTAGATGTGGTTCCGGAAGTCTCAGTATTCCCGGAACACTCTGGGCCCTTCTTCCCCTAAAGGCAGAGGGGGACAGGACAGACATCGGCCCAAAGGCAGAGGGGGTCAGAGGAATTTTGGGTCTCGAGAACTGTTCTCGGACAGGACTGGGCAGCAACCCTGAGGGCTTGCCTGACTGCTGTGCTCAGGAAACAGTCGGGGGGTGGGGGGGGGTCGCCTGTCATTGCACCTGGCGGCATGGGAGTGGCATGGGAATCCGTGTCATCAGACCATTGGGTGGTTCAGATAATTTCCAGAAGGTATTCAATCCCGTTTGTGGTTCTCCCTACACCTTACAAACGCCTCCAAGATGTACCACCTGCTCAAAGGGAGGCAGCAGCACTAGCGGTTTCCAAGCTGCTAGAGAAAGCCATCGAACCCGTCCCCCCCAGATCAGTCCGGATTGAGCATCTACTCCAGGATGTTCTTTGTGTTTCACTGTTGCAGTCATCACATTTGGGTTATCTGCCTGCACGTAGCCATCAGCCGGCCTGAATACCAGAGTCTTCAGATTTCTGCTTCAGATGCTGTCGCTTCTTCCTTGACGTCAGGTCATCAGGGGTACAAAACATGCAGCCGACGCCATTACATCAGTCTTTCTTACTGTGCAGTGCCCGAAGCAGAAGCAGTTCGCAAGTGCCAGTCGGCTGACTCCTGAAATTTTCATTTTTGAGTTTCAGACCCGAAGTCTTCAAAAAAAATAAGTAACGCATCTGGGATCCTTTTTCTTGCTCTAACCGATGTCAGTAAAAGTTAACAATTGTTTTACTTGTGGAAAGCCCAGCCCCTGTTACCCGCTACTTCAGATTCGCAGGCCTCTACTGACACTCATTCAGAGTCCGGTATGCCGCGAGATGCTTCTTCGTCCCTGGAACCTGCGGGTGTCTCTACCTTGGATGAGTCCAGAGCCGCTGTGCAGGCACTGGCTTCTGAGGGTGTATTCAGGCCTACAGACATTCATATTAAACCAATGCCATAGTTTTCATTCAGACCAACAACTCGCACTACGCCTAGAAAACCGATGACCAAACTGCAGGCTCAGGCCCATATGCCTCAAAAACAAATGCTTAGAATGGCTGAAGACTTTATTACCTTAATTAGGGAAGCCAGCCTTCCCCCTCTAAGAGACCTAGAACTGATTTTCTTTCTGATTCTTCTGATCAGGAATCTGATATTTCTGCTCCTTCTGATTACCAGGATTTGCCCTCATCTACTTATGAGGATTCTGATGCAGAGGATTCCATTCCCTCTGCTTCCCCTCCAGAAGATTTTTTTTTCGGTGAAACCTTGCATACTCTTAGGGAGCATTTCCACTGGGAAAACCAGGATTACTCTGAGTCTAAAAAGAGACTTAGGGAATTCTTCCTCCAGCCTCAACACAGGCCTTTAGCTATCCCTCCTGTTCTGGACATTGTAGAAGATGCTTTCTTGGAATCTGTCCTTACCACAGACACTTTACCTCCAGCTCCCAGAAAACCTGACAGATACTACAGATTACTGGATTCTCACAAGTTCCTCTTCAAGAATCCTTCTCTGGATCCAGAGACCATTTCCCACGGACCAAAAGGTATTAAGGCTGCTGCTGCCAGAAATCCTACCCCTTCTGATAGAGATTCTAGAGCCTTAGACAGATGGGGTAAGAAGGTATTCACTTCTGCTACTTTGGCCATTAGGGCTTTAAATTGCCAGTTTCATATGTTAAGGTATCAGCAGCATATTATGGGACGACTAAGAAAATGATGTTGATTCCTGACTGTGCTGAACACAAAGAACTGCAAGATTTAATGCATTCTGCAGAACAAGTTGGTAAACATACTTTGCAGTGTGGTTTTGACGCTTTAGAAGCATCTTGCAGGGCCGTTGTCACTGGGTCTGTACTTAGAAGGCATGCTTGGCTTAATGACCAAAACTTGCCAGATCATGTTAAAGCTAAATTACCGGATGCTCCCTTAAACCAAGACTGCCTTTTTGGCAACAAAGTAAAAGTCCTCAAAAGGATGGAGGAAAAAGCTAAATCTATGCAAACTGTTAAAGATTTCCTACAAGTACATTTCCTACAAGTACAGCCTCCCAGATTCAGTAGGCATTGGCCTTCAAAGAACTGGTCCTTTCCAGTCCCTTCCAGGCCTTCATTTCCAAACCCAGGAACAGCAGACCACCTAGGCTACAGTCTCAGACTACGCACAGGTCTAAGCAGTGGGGGGGCTCCCACTTCCAAAGCAGGATGTAGTAAGCCACCCCCCTATGAAAAAATAGCACAATGGCTTAACCTTAAACCTTGCAAGCCCTGCTCAACTACCTGCTGCCTTAAGAGGAATGCTTGCCCTGCATGCAAAAAGCTGGGAACTCATTACCCAGGACAAATGGGATTTGAACATAGTTTCCCAAGGATACAGATTCCACTTTCACACACTACCAACTTCAAATGGTTGGCCAAACCTACCCCCAAATCAATGGGCGGAGGCTCAACAGCAGGTTCTTTCTCTTCGCATTATCAGGGCTATGCAGCCTGTCCCAGCAGAACAAAGGGGACAAGGTTTTTATTCAAGACTTTTTCTGGTACCCAGAAAAGACAACTCCTTGTGTCCTATCCTGGACCTCTCTATTCTCAACACCTTTCTGGTGGTTCCAAAATTCAAAATGCTAACTCTTCAACAGCTTCTTCCTGTGCTAGCCAAGGATGCCTGCCTGGTAACCTTAGACTTAAAGGAAGCTTACCTGCACATCCCAATAAGAGGATCCTGCAGAGACAGTACCTACATTTCAGGGTGGGCTCCATGCACTTTCAGTTCTCTGCACTTCCCTTTGGCTTATCTACTGCGCCCAAGGTGTTCACAGTGTCTAGCTCCAGCCATTGCATTTTGCAGGCAGAGAAATATTCAGATTTACCCATACTTGGACGATTGTCTGATTCAGGCAGAAAGCTAGGACTTGCTATTACAACACCTGGCATTTGTAAAGAAACGTCTAACCTCACTGGGGTACACCATCAACGAAAAGAAATCTCACCTAGTACCCTGCCAACAGATTGTATTCCTGGGAGCAAGCTTGAACACAACTTCCCAGATGGCATTCCTCACTCTGGAGAAAAAAGTTTGACAACCTACTTCAAACTATTGGCCACAAACCCCCAGCTATCTGCAAGGAAAATACTGCAAGCTCTGGGGTTCATGGCCTCTTACATTCTACTAATTCATATGCAAGACTGCATATGAGGAAACTCCAATGATATCTAAAAAGCCTATGGTGTCAACATTCTCAGGACCTGGAAACAATAATTTCTATCATTCCTTGTATAAAGACAGAGTTCCTCTGGTGGGCAGAGGCCTGCTACCACAGCAAGGGACTCCCTTTCACTCTACCCCCTGCCACCCAAACCCTAACAGACGCATCAGGCTATGTATGGGCTCACATGGCAGGGCAGTGCATTCCGGGCAAATGGAACCCGAGACAGATACACATGCATATCAATCAAAAAGAAATGTTAGCTGTACAGAATGCTCTGACAGCCTTCAAAGACCATATTCTTCCAGGACAACTATTGGTAAAGACAGACAACACCACAGTTATGTGGTACATAAACAAGCAGGGGGGAACCCACTCGTACCCTCACTGCAGACTAGCCATGGCTCTGTGGGACACAGTCTTGAGCTACCATGTACACCTAAAAGCACAGTTCCTGCCAGGCAAACTAAATTCACTGGCAGACGACTTAAGCAGAAATCTCATGGACACACACGAATGGAAACTAGAACTCAAAATATTCAACCTCTTGAGGAACACATGGTGGACTCCAGAGGTAGACCAGTTTGCCTCCTCTCAGAACTACCAGTTGAACAAATTCTGCACAAGAACTCCCCACAGTCAAGCTTGGACAGTGGATGCCTGGACTTTACATGGGAAAGCCTCTCAGTTTATGCCTTTCCCCCTCCTCTCGAAGGTTCTACTAAAGATCAAACAGGACAAGCCAAGGACAATACTCATTGCACCAGACAGGCCACGCCAGCACTGGTACCCCCTCTTGTGCAGTATGATACTGCTACAACCATGGCACCTGCTTCAGACCCCTTCCCTGCTGTCTCAGCAGGTGGGTCAGAGTCTTCACCCTCAGCTTCAATCCCTGAACCTTGTAGCCTGGATAATTCCTTGAGCTCTCCTCTAGCATCCCTCAGTAAGCAGGTAATGGATGTCATTCTGGAGGGGAGGAGGCCTAGTACTAGAAAATCCTATGCTGAAATGTGGAAAATATACTGTTCCTGGAGCCAGCCTACCTCATATTCTACAGTACTTAGCAGAAATGCTGCACAAGGGCCTATCCTTCTCATCAATTAAAGTTCATTCCTCTGCCATTTCAGCACATTATAATACTAAGCCATCCCTCTTCTCTCACCCCTTGCTAAAGCAATTCCTTAGAGGGGCCAAAAATTTAAGACCCCCCCCCCCCAGGAGAGCTCCCACTCCATCCTGGGACTTTTAACTTTTTTTATTGGAAAAGCTCACTCTTCCCCCTTTGAGCCAGCTGCTACAGCAGAGTTGAAATTCCTTTCTTGGAAAACACCGTTCCTTCTAGCCATCTCTTCAGCAAGAAGAGTGTTTGAATTACAGGCCCTCATGGCAGTGGAACCCTTCATTATCTTCCATGCAGACAGGGTTTCCCTCAGGACTAATAATTCCTTTATGCTCAAGATGGTGTCTACTGTGGCCCTAAATCAGCCCATTCATTTGCCTACTTTTTTGCCTTGTCCACAGAACAAAGGGGAACGATACTGCACTCTCTGGATGTGCACAGACAAATTAGATTTTATTTGGACAGGACTAAGCCTATTGGAAAATCTGAACCGCTGCTAGTTAGCTTTGCTGCAGGGGCAGAGGGGGAAGGTCATTTCAAAGCAAACCATTTCCAAATGGATAGCCCATTGCATTCATTTCTGCTACAAGCACCATGAAAAACCTACCCCACAGGGGATAAGATCACATTCCACCAAGGCTGTATCTACCTCTGTGGCATTTCTCAGAGGGGTCCCTACCAGGGACATCCTAGAAGCTGCTACCTGGAGCTCTGTACATAACTTCACCAAGCATTACCACATGCCTATCTTTTCTAAATCCAGAACTGGATTTGCCACTGCAGTCTTGCAGGGCTCAATAGCTGGCCCTAATGCTCTTTAACTTCCTCCTCCCTTCCTTAACTTTGGGAATCAACCCAAATGTGATGACTGCAACAGTGAAACATGAAGAACATAGTACAGTTGTGTACACTTACCGTAAATGTAGATGTTCGAGTGTATTCACTTTTGCAGTCCTGGTTACCCGCCCTCCAGCCCCCTGACTTTTATTTGCTCTACCTTTCCTTCTTGTTGGTATATTTATTTTTTCTTGTGTAGTTGCTTTTTGATGGGGGTTTACCATACCATTTACTTGCTTCCTATTGTGGGGGCACCTGACATTTGGGGCAAGAAAACTGATGTAATGACTTCGGCTCCATGTTTTATACCCCTGACGACCTGACGTCAAGGAAGAAGCGACAGCATCCGACGCAGAAATCCGAAGTCTCTGGTATTCAGACCGACTGAGGGCTACCTGCAGGCAGATATGCAACAGTGAATACACTTAAACATCTACATTTATGGTAAGTGTACACAACTGTATTCTTTTTGGTGCCAAAAAAGACGGGGGACTTGAGGCTCATTCTGGACCTGTCTACTCTGTACCTGTCATTTGCCAAAGAGAAGTTCTGGATGGTCACCTTACAGTCCATCCTCCCGTACCTAAAAGAGAGTGACTGGATGTGCTCGTTCGACCTCCAGGATGCCTACTATCACATAAAGATGTACAGAAGCTCCAGGAGGTTTCTCCGCTTCCGGCTAGGAGCCAATCATTATCAGTTTCGAGCCCTACCCTTTGGTCTCACCACAGCCCCATGGGTGTTCACCAAAGTGATGACAGTAGTAGCGGCTCACCTCTGCCTTCAGGGGATTCAGGTCTACTCTTAACTGGACGATTGGCTCCTTACTGCTCCCACCAAGCGTCTACTTCGTCGGACCAGAAACTATTTCCTACATCTTGCACACTATCTAGGGATTACAGTCAACACAGCCAAATCTCTTCTGAACCCTGTCCAGGTTATAGATTACATAGAAGCACAGATAGACACGTTACAGACAAAAGTTTTCCTGACCTCGGAGAGAGTTAGAAATTTACTGATGCATGTCTCTTTCATTTATCGATCTCATCTTCCCTCAGCAGAGTCTGTTTTAAGGGCCCTAGGTTCTATGGCAGCGACGATAACACTTCTACTATATGCTCGCTTATATATGTGACTACTTCAGTGGAATCTAGCGGTGCAGTGATCTTTGTTGGATCTTCCATTGTCGCACCCAATACATGTAAGCAAAGCTTGCAGGTCGTCCCTTCTATGGTGGATGCAGTCTTTGGAAATCTTGGAAGGACTATCTTTTGTTCCAGCCCCTGCCCAAGCCACAGTGACCACAGACACCTCCCAGCTTGGGTGGGGGGAGGGCATTGTTCGGGATGGACAGTCCAAGGCATGTGGTCCCCGATTGAGACCAGTTTGCATATAAACGTTCTGGAGATGAGGGCGGTCCTTTTAGCATTGCAGGCCCTTCATGCCTTTCTACCTCTGGGAACCATTGCAATCCAGTCAGACAACATGTCGGTTGTCTGGCATATCAACAAACAGGGCGGGTCCAGATCTTACTCCCTTTGCCGCAAGGCCATGAGAGTTTGGGAATGGGCGATCTCCAAAGGGCGTTTTATGGTAGCGACGCATATTCCGGGGCGGTCCAGCATTCTGGCAGACAGACTTAGCCAGACTATTCTGGTACTTTACAAGTGGTCTCTGAATCCTTCAGTAGAGGAGCAGGTCTTTCTAGAGTGAGGTCGGCCTTGTTGCAATCTTTTCGCATCTCCTTCCAGCGCAAAGTGCAATGAGTCCTTCGCTCTGAATCCCCTGCCGGGGGAGTCCCCCAGAGATGCGCTCTAGTCCATGTTTGGCTTCCCGGTCGTCTTTATGCTTATCCCACTGTACCGCTTATTCCAAAGTTCCTACAGAAGAAGGCTCATCGACTGGAGAGCAAAGTGATCCTCATTGCCCCATTTTGGCCCCACCAAATATTGTTTCCCTTCCTTTAGTCTCATCTTCTAGCTCCTCCTTGGATTTTGGATCCCATTCAGGATCTCATTTCTCACCCCTCGAGGGTCCCTCATTCGAATCTGGACAGTCTGAAGCTCACAGCTTGGCTGTTTCAGTTCCTTTAATAGCTGTCTTCTTCTCTCAGATCTGTACTGGTGGCAGCTCATAAGTCATCCACCAGGAAGATTTATTGCAGCAAATGGAAGCGTTTTTCCTTTTGGGCCTCTCAAAGGAGTTTAGATCCTTTCACGGCTACCATTCCGGCTGTCCTTGACTTTTTCGCAAATATTTTTCAGCAGGGGGCTAGCCCGTCTACGGTCAAGGCTCAGTTAGCTGCCATTTCTCATTTTCACATTGGTGAGAACTCTGCTTCTTTGGCCTCTTCCAGATTGTGCAAAACCTTTATTAAAGGTACCTTCCTCTTATGCCCTGCGGTCAAAGATCCTATCCCCCCGTGAGACCTTACTATGGTGGTACAAGCATTGGTTGCCCCTCCCTTTGAACCTGCAGCAACCTTAGATCTTAGGTTTATGTCTTGGAAGACACCCTTCCTAGTGGCTATCACCTCGGTTAGCAGGGTTTCAGAACTTCAGGTGTTGTCTGTCAAGGCTCCATACATGGTTTTACATAAGGACAGAGTTTCTCTTCACACCTATCCTTCTTTTCTCGCCAAAGTGGCATCTGAGGTTAGTATCAATCAAACTGTCAATTTACCTGTTTTCTTTCCAAATTTTACAAACAAAGTTGAATACAAAGTGTACGTGTTGGATGTTCATACACAGTTACGGTTCTATTTGCACAGGACCAAAAATTATTCGTAAATCTGACCAGTTGGTTTGTCTTTTTCTAAACCTTTTTTGGGTAAACCTATTTTCAAGGTGACCATTGCCAGGTGGATTTCTCTATGTATCCTTCAGATCTACAAGGATAAAGGTTTGTCTTCTGGTCAGATTAGAGCTCACTCAACAAGGTCCATGGCTACTTCTGCGGCCTTTTGGTCTAGAGTATCCTTAGACGACATTTGTTCGGCGGCTACTTGGTCCTCATCTCATACCTTTATTTCTCACTATAAATTGGATTTGATTTCTCGAAGGAGAGCATCCTTTGGTTCCGCGATGCTCTGGAATATCCTTCCATGAGGGCCACCCAGGTGTTTAGTAGCTGGGGACTCTGTCCCACAGGTTGAAGATCAAATTAAGTAAAGTACTTCAGATAAAGAAGTTATGTACTCACCATAATGTTCCATCTGAGTAGATGTTCTTCGTTTTTCATTGTTGCCGTCATCACATTTGGGGTTATCTGCTTGCAGTAGTCCTCATTTGGCCTGATTATCAAAGTCTTTGGTCCTGCGTCTGTTGCTGTCTCATCTTCCGTGATGTCAGGTAGTCAGGGGTATAAAGCATGCAGCCGATGCCATTACATCAGTCTTTTTTGCCGTGCGGTGCCCGAAGCAGTTCGCAAGTGCTGGTCGGCAGACTCCTGAAATTTTCGGTTTCGAGTTTCAGAACCAAAGACTTCAACTAAAGCTAAGTACCCCATTGGGGAAACTTTTTCTTGCTCAGTAAAAGTCAATAATTGTGTTTCTTGTGGAAAGCAAATACCTCATAAAGATTTTCATTCGTACTCTATTCCTTGCTAGGCCCTGACCACGACATACCTCGCTGTCAGTTTTGTGCCTTATTTAAACCACAAACTAATCGCCGTCTGTATATTTTCACTTCTAATTATTTTGGTACTTGGTTCAATTATCCAGATATGTCTTCGGTAAGCCACCCGACTACCGACATTCTGAAAAAACGCAAAGATAAAGACAGAGACAGGCCGCCTAGGTCCAAAGCTGCCAACAACACTTCTCCTAAGATAGTCGCCAGGTCGCTGGTATTCAGTGAGGTGCTTTCGCAGCCCCTGATACCCGCTACTTCAGATTCGCAGGCCTCGACTGAGACCCATTCAGAGTCCGGTATGCCATGAGATGCTTCAACTGTGGAACCTGCGGATGTCTCTACTTTGGATGGGTGCAGGCACCGGCTTCTGAGGGTGGATTGAAGCCTACTGACATGCATATTAAACCGACGCCATCTTCTTCTTCAAGGCCTAAAACTCGAACCATGCCTAGGAAACCAACGCCCAGACCGCATGGTCAGGCCTCTGTGCCTAAAAAACAAGTGATAAGAATGGCTGAAGACCTTATTACTTTAATTAGGGGAAGCCAACCTTCCCCCTCTAAGACCTAGGACTGAATTTGCTTATGATACTTCTGACCAGGATTCTGAAATTTCTGTATCCTCTGATGACCAGGATTTACCCTTATCCACCTATGAGGATTCTGATGCAGAGGACTCTATTTCCTCTGCTTCTCCCCCAGAGGATTTTTCTTTTGGTGAAACCTTGCATACTCTTAGGCAGCATTTTGACTGGGAAAGCCAGGATTACTCTGATTCTAAAAAGTAGCTTAGAGATTTCTTACTCCTGCCCCAACACAGGCCTTGAGCTATCCCACCTGTGCTGGACATTGTTGACTATGCCTTTTCGGAATCTAGCTTGGCCCCTGACTCTTTACCTCCTACTCCCATAAAACCTGACAGATATTACAGGGTTCCTGATTCTCACAAGTTCCTTTTTAAAATTCCTACTGCAGATCCTGAGACCATTTCACAGGGACCCAAGGGCATTAAGATTACTACTGCCAAAAATCCTACCCCCTCTGATAGAGATTCCAGGGCCCTGGATAGATGGAGTAAGAAAGTATACACCTCTGCATCCTTGGCCATCAGGGCCCTAAATTGCCAGTTTCATATGTTAAAGTTTCAGCAGCATATTATTGGATTGCTTAAACAGAAAATGATGTTGATTCCTGATTGTGCTGAAAATAAGGATTTACAGGATTTAATGCATTCTGCTGAACAGGTTGGAAAACATACTTTGCAATGTGGTTTTGATTCACTAGAGGCATCTTGCAGGGCTGCTGTCACTGGGTCTGTACTTAGAAGGCATGCTTGGCTTAAGGAGCAATTTTTGCCAGATCATGTTAAAACTAAATTGCTGGATGCTTCCTTAATTCAAGACTGCCTGTTTGGCAACAAAGCAGAAGTAGTTCTTAAAAAGATGGAGGAAAAAGTTAAATCTATGCAAACTGTTAAAGACTTCTTACAGGTGCAGCCTCCAAGATTTA